>NW_007087072.1:145923-168880 GCF_000164805.1 Carlito syrichta | reverse complement strand
GGCAATCCATTCACCTCAGCCTCCCAAAGGCGCGGGATTACAGGCTGAGCCACTGTGCCCTGGGCAACTTGGCGAGACCTCATCTCTACAATAAATCAAAAAAGTAGCCGGGCATGGTAACGCGCCTGTAGTTCCGGCTACTTGGAAGACTGAGGTGGAAAGATCTCCACAGCCCAGCAGGTCAAGGCTGCGGTGGCTGGGAGCGGCCACTGCACTCCAGTCTGGGCAACCGAGTGAGACTCCAACTCAAAAGTAAATAAATAAAATAAAGTAAAATAAAATAGAGTGAAAAATCACGAATTTTCCTTTTCTACTAAAGACTTCAGTTAGGATTTTTTGAGAATGTGAATCTTTTTTTATATAACCACAGTTCAGTTGTCAAAATCAGTACATCTCACCTTGATACTGTGCTGTTTTCTTTTTTTCTTTTTTTTTTTGAGTTGAGTCTCACTCTGTCACACAGGCTGGAGTACAGTGGCACACTTGTGGCCACCCCAGTGTTGACCTGCTGGGCTCGGTGATCCTTCCACCTCAGTCTTCCAGTAGCTGGAACTACCACGCCCGGCTAATATTTTTGATTTATTGTGGAGACAAGATCTCATCTTGTTGCCCAGGCTGATCTCGAACCCACGGACTCAGGCAGTCCTCTCTCCTCGTCCCCCCAAAGTGCTGGGATTCCAGGCTTGAGCCACTGTGCCGGGCCGGGAGTTGCCATTCAGTAAGCGGTTGCTGATTTCCTGCTGGCTGTGTTCTGGGACACAGAACTGAGCATGTGGGTCCCTACTCTTGAATGTACAGTGTGTCGTCCAGTGGCCCTGCCCACAACTTCAGTGGATGGCTGAGCCACTGTGAAAACTTTGCATTGGAGAGTATATGGTGGTCAAGTGGTGGTGGCAGTTTATGGGGCTCTGCCTCCCTCTCCTTTCTTTCCCTTCTGCCCCTTCTCCCCCTTTCCCACTCTATTTTCCTCCCTCCGTTTGCCCTGCTCCCCCTTCCCATCTTACTCCTCCCCTGTCCGTCCCTTTTGGTCTGTCATCTCTCCAAGGCCCAGATTTGAGTCTAATGCAAAGCCTCCCAAATTCAGGGCACTTTTAGTGTCTCAGCGTGTTTTTTTTTTTTTTCTTTCACAGTGCCCTTAGGCTAAAACAAACATCTGAAGTTCCCTTTATTGAGTCTTTAGGCCTAAACAACTTGAGAACTTCAGTATTCATGTCCTAGTAAGTTAGTAGCCATTTGAAAATAATGCTCATAAATTGAAGGAAACTTTTAAATTTTATTTTTAAATAACCACAATTATTAATTAATGGATGTGCAGCTCTTCAAACATCAGAAGCAGACTGAACTGCACCCAACTCCTGCCCTTGTTGATTTTCATGCAGTCCTTGATTTTTTATCAAAGCAGCCACAGCACACTGGGCTTTGGGCTTTGCTGTGACTGTGCTGTCCTTGGGACGAGTGTAGTGCCACCTGCTGTTGGAGGAGAACCCTTGTGCCAGCGGCTCCCCTGGGGTCAGCAGCCACTGCCTCATTGTGCTTTCCTCAGCTCTAACAGGCCTCTTGGTGTCCCATGTGATCTTAGTAGTGTCCCTGGCATCTCCAGGTTCTGTTTGGAAGCTGAAGTTTTCATGGCTCACAGTCTACCTGGACTGGTCCTTGTGGTCTGGCGGGCAAGGGCGGTGTGATCCTGTGAGAAGGGGACCCACCTTTGGGAAGGAGGGATCTTTCTAGAATTCAAAGTCACGTTGGCTGAGTGCAGTGGCTCATGCCTATAATCCCAGCACTTTGGGAGGCCAAGATGAGAGGATTGCCTGAGCCCGCGAGTTTGGGACCAGCCTGGGCAACTTAGCGAGACCTCATCTCTACAATAAATAAATAAAAATTAGCCGCATGCCTGTGGTTCCAGCTACTAGGAAGGCTAAGGTGGAGGGATCACCTGAGCCCAGCAGGTCGAGGCTGCAGTGGCTGGGAGTGTGCCGCCGCCCTCCAGCCTGGGTGATAGAGTGAGACTCCAACTCAAAAACAAGAAAACAAAGTTAAGTCATCAGGCACTGACACCAGAAAGGAGATGGGAAGACGCTTTGGAAAAAACCCCACAGATGATGACTTCAAAGGGGCCTGACGCATTGCTAACACGGGTTCTATGGTAGAATTGGAATTCGGCATCTAAAAAATATTGCACAACAGACTTTGAGAGGCAACTTAGAGAGTGTTTCTTGACAGATGTGACAGGTAACTGAAAACAAATGGCATGTCAAAATAGCCAGTGACTGCCTTTAGTGGATGCTTTGTGATTCTAGCCATGGCTCTTTCTTCTGTTTGTGACACAGTAGGCAGATAAGACAGTAGGAATATTCATGAATGCTTTCTGTTTGTTTGAGTTGGGATCTCTGACACCCATGAGGTGTACACGATCATAGGTCACTGCACCCTTTACTTCCTCTGCTCAGGCAGTCTCCACCTCAGCCTCCCGTGTAGCTTGGACTACAGGCCCTTGCTACCATGCCCGGCTAATCATTTTATTTATTGCAGAGACAAGGTCTTGCTATGTTGTCCAGGCTGGTCTTGAACTTCTGGGCTCAAACGATCCTCCCACCTCAGTCTCCTGAAGTGTTGGAATTACAGTGTAAGCCACTGCGTCTGGACTTGTTTTGTTTTTTAAGATAGGGTCTTAACTTTGTCGCCTAGAGTGCAGTGGTATGACCGTAGCTTACTGCAACCTTAAACTGTTGGACTCAAATGATCCTCCTGCATCAGCCTGTGAGTAGCTGGAATTACAAGCCTGAGCCACTGCACCTGGCTAATTTTATTTTTTTATTTTTCTGTGCAGACAGGGTCTTACTATGTTGCCCAGGCTGATCTCTAACTCCTGGCCTCAAATGATTTTCTCGCCACAGCCTCCAAAAGTGCTGAGATTACAGGTCCTGCCATGAATGCTCTTAAGGAAAAAAAAAAATAGAAATTTTATAGTTGTTTATTTATTTATTTATTTTTGTTGAGTCAGAGTCTCTCTCTGTTGCCCAAGCTGGAGTGCAGTGGCACACTCATGGCCACTCCAGTGTTAACCTGCTAGGCTCAGGCGATCCTTCTGCCTCAGCCTTCCGAGTAGCTGGAACTACCGTTGAGTGCTACCACATCTGGCTACTTTTTTATGGTATATTGTGGAGATGAAGTTTCAGCAGGTTGTCCAGGATGGTCTCAGACCTCTGGACTCAGGCAGTCCTCTCGTCTTGGCCTCCCAAAGTGCTGGGATTACAGGCTTGAACCACTGCACCTGGCCTGTCTTTTTATTTTTTAAGGCCACTGTTGACCATTCCTGTGTTTTGGGGAACTGGATTGTGACTTTATTTGTGCATTGTGTAGCCACACATACTGCTCATACCTCACCTTTCCCCTAGGTAAGAGGTGCCATGGAGCAGGGGTGCAGTTGTCCCCTGAGCTGTGCTTTCGCTTTCTGCAGTTCCAGTTGCCTGAGTTACCGTCAAGATATTTTGGCTGCATATGGTGGCTTGCATCTGTCATCCCAGCATTTTGGGAGGCCAAGGCGAGAGGACTGTTTGAGTTCCAGGAGTTCGAGACCAGCCTGAGCAATATAGCGAGACTGCGTCTCTATTAAAAAAAAAAAGAAAAGAAAAGATACTTTGAGGGAGAAAGAAAGAGCACATTCACATAATTTTTATTATAGTCTGCTGTTACAGTTGTTACATTTTATTAGTTATTGTTGATCTTTTACTGTACTTGATGTAGAAATTAACTTTATCATAGGTATATTATATAGGAAAACATAGTCTATATAAAGCTTGGTACTATGAGTAGTTTTAGGCATCCGCTAGAGAGGCCTTAGAATGTATCCCCCGGATGCAGGGTACTGAATGCTTAGGTAACTTGGAGAATTTGGTTATGATGTTAAAGACAATTGTCACTGCTTGACCTGACCAAGCTCCTTCTCAGGGATCTTCGCCTATTGTCTCTGTGGCTGGGGAGCTGCCCACAGGACTCACTGCATCCTTCCCAGTGCCACAATGATCTGACTGCCTGACCAGAGGACAGTGAGCTAGCACAGAGGATTCTTTCTGGAAACAAATGTGGCTGACATTTGATGGCAGTTACATAGAATTACAGACTGTGTTGGCCGTGTGTAAGATGACAGAGGGTGATGGGGGGCAGAGAAAAGAAAGTGCACCAGGAAGACAAAGAAGGGTTCTGGTTTCTGTTTGTATTTTCTTGTTTCCAGCTCATCTTCCCTGGGCCCAGCTGTGTATCCTGTGCTCAGGACCTGTCTGGCTCTTCCTCGCCCCGCTCTTTAGTGAGAGCCTTTGCTGGGCCGGGTATTTTGTGGGGATTGGGAAAGGAGTCGTTTTAATTTTCCATTTATAGAATTAACCATTTCCCAAAAGTTGTTGATGTTGTTTTTGTAGAGATGAGGTCTTGCTATGTTGCCCAGGCTGATTTTGAACTCCTGGCCTCAAGTGATGTGCCTTGACCTCCCAAAATGCTGGATTACGGACGTGAGCCACTGCGCCTGGCTGAGATGTTCATATCACATTTCTTTTTCTCTTAAGGTTTCTCACTGATAAACAGGATTTTGAGACAGATGATTGGACAGTGAATTTATATACCTGGTTAAAATATGTGAAGTGATAGCAGTTGGCATGTGCTGCCCATGTGCCCTGGCTTTCTTGAATGACTTCTTTATTATTGTTTTCTAGGATATGTCCCACAGAGGTTCAACAGTACATGAGCCTCTTTTTTAATCCCTTTTGAATTAATATTGTTTTGGGTTTTAAAAGAAAAGTCAACCGTTGTCAGAATATTTTCTGGAGGGGAAGGAGCATTCATTAAGAAGAAAGTCCTAGCTGGGCATGGTGGCTCATGCCCATAATCCCAGCACTTTGGGAGATTGAGGTCAGAGGATTACTTGAACCCAGGGGTTCCGGGCTGCCCTGAGCTGTGATCATTTGCACCACACTGCTTTCCAGCCTAGGTGACAGAGTGATACCTTGTATCTTTAAAAAAATGAAAGGCCATTGATTAAACAAATATTTGGGCACAGCTGCTTAATGCCAGACATGAGCATTCAGGACACAGAGTGGGTGGAGGAATCCTGCCCTGAGCTCCACACTCCTCCTCGTCTTAAAGGCAGCACTGTCGCCTCACTCTCTTGGTTTAAAAGGCCACAGTGGGCCGGGTTCGGTGGCTAAGCCTGTAATGCCAGCACTTCGGGAGGCCAAGGTGAGTGGACTACCTGAGCCCGCGGGTTCGAGACCCGCCTGGGCAACTTGACGAGACCTCATCTCTACAATAAATCAAAAATTAGGTGGGTGTGGTAGCGCGCGCCTGTAGTTCCAGCTACTTGGAAGGCTGAGGCAGAAGGATCGCTGGAGCCCAGCAGGTCGAGGCTGCAGTGGCCGGGAGCAGCCATTGCACTCCAGTCTGGGTGACAGAGTGAGACTCCAACTCAAACAAACAAATAAAAAGGCCACAGTGTCCAGTTGTATGGCCTCTTGCCCCGCAGAATAGCCAAGAAAACAGACACCACGTTACTTTCTTCACGCAGGTCACCTCTGAGGTGTACTTTTCTCACTGAAACATACAGTGACCCATGTTGATTATTCCTAGTGTGGGAGTTAAGTTTGTTTTGCTGATCTTTTTTTTTTGTCATTCTTCATTAAGGAATAACTTGGATGGAATTTTGGTGGTTATAACCTGGTCTTATATTCAGTAAGCTTCTTGGTGAATTCCTAATAGTTGTTTCATCAGGGATTTTATTGTTTTATTTTACTTGAATATTTGCTTGCTTGAAGCTTGTTTATTTTGAGTCAGTCTTGCTTTGTTGCCCAGGCTGGAGTGCAGTGGCATGTTCATGGCCACTGCTGGGCTCAGATGATCTTTCTGCCTCAGCCTTCTAAGTAGCTGGAACCACAGGCATGCACCACCACACCTGGCTAATTTTTTGATTTATTGTAGAAACGAGATCTCACCAAATTGTCTAGGCTGTTGTTGAACCCCTGGGCTCAGGCAATCCTCTCACCTCTGCCTCCCAAAGTGCTGAAATTACAGGTGTGAGCCACTTCACCTGACTGAAGCTTTTTTAAAAAAAGAGACAGAGTCTTACTATGTTGCCCAGGCTGATCTTAAACTCTTGGTCTCAAGCAGTCCTCCTGAATGGTTGGGACTACAGTCTTGAGCCACTGTGCCTGGCTTAACGCTGAATGAGGAAGAAAAGTTGAACTGAAAGGAAATGAGTATGTTCTCCTTAAGACAGGTGTTGGTAGTGGGGGTCCCTTGCTGTGTTCCCGCTGCTTCATTGTGGTCTCCTTCTACCTCCTTTTTTATGACTGAGCTTTTTCGAACTAACGGAGTTTAATTTGAGCGTCATGGCAGTTGACTAAACGTTCTAGGAGTGGAGGTAATCAAGTTAATTTGCCTCCCTCTCACATCCACAGGTAGGACTGGCTGTTTGTCAGTGTTGAAGCAAGTGAGCAATCTTTCCTAGGAGGCACAAGTCAGACCCTCAGGACTTGACACCTACTCCTATCCTGGGGACTCAGCTCACATGTCTCTACATCAGAGGAGCTGTCTCTGGCCTTCCTTTCTGAGAGCCTCCCCTCCACCTGTGTGGCCTTCTCGCCCAGTTTTATTTTATCTTAGCCATGGGCAGCACCTGACATTGAAATTCAAGACTGAGTTATGAATACTGCCCTCAGCCAGCAGGTAAGCTCTTGTCACGGCAGGGCCCAGGCCTTGCTTCCTGCAGAATGCTTGAGCTTTGGTGCTTGGCTACTGAACGAAGGCTCACAAACGCAAACCCAGATATCAAGGCCATGTTGTTGTTCAGTGCTTTACCAACAATCTACAGCTTTCATCTTATTTTAGTACTGTTATACAATATAACTATATATATACTCAGACTCCAAGTAAATATTAGTTTCTATTATTCCTATTTCCTGTCAGTTCTACCCCCCCTTTTATTTATTTATTTATTTTTGAGTTGGAGTCTTTGTCGCCCAGGCTGGAGTGCAGTGGCATGCACGCCCAGCATTGACCTGCTGTGCTCAGGCGATCCTTCCGTCTCAGCCCTCCAAGTAGCCAGAACTACAGGTATGCGCTACCATGCCTGGCTTATTTTTTATTTGTTGTAGAGATGAGGTCTCAACAAGTTGCCCAGACTGGTCTCGAACTCATGGGTTCAGGCAATCCACTTGCCTCGGCCTCCCAAAGTGCTGGGATTACAGGCTGAACCGCGAGCCTGCCCTCTTCCCCCCACCTTTTTTTTAATGTAGAGACAAAGTTTTGCTGTGTTGGCCAGGCTGGTCCCAAACTCCTGGCCTCAAGTGATCCTCCCACTTTGGTCTCCCAAAGTGCTGGTATAATAGGTGTGAGCACCCAGCCCAGTTCCCATTCTAAGTCACAAATTATTTAGAATATGAGTTGTTAAAAAGAGATTCCAGCTCAGAGTACCTTCTATGTTTTGCAGGTTTTTTTTTTTTTGAGTTGGAGTCTCATTCTGTTGCTCAGGCTGGAGTGCAGTGGCACGCGCATGGCCACCCCAGCCTCGACCTGCTGGGCTCCGGCGATCCTTCTGCCTCAGCCTTCCAAGTAGCCGGAATTACAGGCATGCACTACCACGCCCAGCTGATTTTTTGATTTATTGTAGAGATGCGGTCTCGCCAAGTTGCCCAGGTGGGTCTCGAACCGGCGGGCTCAGACAATCCACTCACCTCAGCCTCCCAAAGGCGCAAGATTACAGGCTGAGCCACTGAGCCCGGCTGCCTTCGCCTTCTAAGTAGCCAGAACTACAGGCGTGTGCTACCATGCCCGGCTAAATTGCCCAGGCTGTTCTTGAACCTGTGGACTCAGGCAGTCCTCTCACCTTGGCCTCCCAAAGTGCTGGAATTGCAGGCTTGAGCCACCACACCCAGCCTATGTTTTGTAGTTTTTACAGGAAATAAGATAACTCTTGTTTCAGCTGCTGTGTTTTAGGAGCATGTCCTTTTTCTTGTCTGGAGGAATATTTTACTTTTTAAAATTGTCTCTAATTCTTCAGGGCAAAGATAACGTTCATGTTTTTAGGATTTCCATTTGAGAGACTGGTGGCTAGTGGTCAGTCTTGATCAAAGTCTGACAGAGGACCAGAGTCACTTGGGTGTTTGTGTACGTCTGTGTGGCCCTTCCTAGACTTCTGAGTCCCACTCCTTGGGAAGGAGTACCTGAGGGCACAGCTGGTAAGAGCTTTCAGCTAGGCTAGCCTAAAAAGTTGGAGGAGTGTTTGAAGACTTCTGAGCGGAGGAGTCACATGTCACAGCTGTCTTTCAGAAAGTTAAATCAGGCAGTGATGTTTCAGATGGATTGAAGAGGAAGGGAGGTGGGGTGGGGAAGTGCCCTAGGGATGGGCGGTGGAGCTGCAGGAGGTGGAGGCTCTGGGAGCAGAGCACTGGTGGGAAGGGAGTTGAGGGGTGGATGCCTGCGTCTATGCAGGAGGAGAGGGGCCATGAGACTGCAAAGGAAAGGCACTGAGTGTGGTTTTGTTTTTTGTTTTGAGTTGGAGTCTCACGCCGTGGCTCAGACGAGTGCAGTGGCACGCTCCGGGCCACCACAGCCTCGACCTGCTGGGCTCCAGCAATCCTTCCACCTCAGCCTTCCAAGTAGCCGGAACTACAGATGTGCGCTAACCATGCAATAATAATTTTTGATTTATTGTAGAGATGAGGTCTTGCCATGTCGCTCGGGTGGGTCTTGAACTCGCAGGCTCAGGCAATCCAATCTCCTCGGCCTCCCAAAGTGCTGGGATTACAGGTTGAGCCATCAAGCCCAACCCAGGTGTGGTTTTAAGCTGGCAGAATCTGTAGGGATTGAGTCTTCAGGGCCCTGCAGTGATTACAGTTTTCTAGAAATTAGGTGCATTTGGGAAAGGGGACTGATGAGAAGTGGATCGTTGACCTGGGAGAAGAACCACAAGAGGAGAGCAGTTGGAGGGCCTCGAAGGAGGTTGTGGTCAGGTGGACAGATGTTTTGGTGAGGCTGGAGACAAAGGGTTCAGGCTTGAAAGGAAAGACACAGGGCCTGGGAGTCTTTGTAGAGCCAATGGTATACCCTAAAGCCAGGAGCCCATGCACTTAATCACAGGTATTCCCTGGTTGCTTTGTGCTTGGTGCTGGTATGGGTTGGATATACAGATAATTTTACTTGCTTGCAATAAACAAACCAACTGAAGTTCTAGATTAAGCAGAAAAATAGAACAAAACAAAAAAAGAATTCTAAGGGCTGGAATGTAGAGGGACTAGGAAGGGATAGGAACAAGGGATAGCGGTGATGTGGGGCCAAGCAGATCCTATGACGCTTCAGATGAGAAGAGCCTGCTCAGTGTAGGGGCTCTGTTTCCCCACCGTTGAGGAATGGCATTTGTTTGTCCTGACTTGAGATGGTGTTTCTAGCCTTGGTGTGGCAGCTGTGGTTGGGACGGAGTGGAGAGACAGGGTTGTATAGTGTGAACAGGCCTTCGAGAGCCAGTAGATCATCCCAAGACTCTAAGGGGTTTGGAGGGGAACTCTTAGAAAAGGGTCTGAAGGCTGTTGCCCTCACCCCCCCGGAATGTCCAGAGCAGTGATTGTGGCTGAGCACAGGCCTTGCTTGCAGCCTCGTGGAACAGAAAAACAGTGAACACAAGCGGTGGATACAGGGACCAGGTGTTGGAGTGACTGATTAGGGGAGGGGCAGAAGGCTCACAGGAGGCACCTGCAGTTTCTTCCCATCTTTTTTTTTTTTGAGTTGGAGTCTCACTCTGTCGCCCAGACTGGAGTGCAGTGGCTGCTCCCGGCCACTGCAGCCTCGACCTGCTGGACTCCGGCAATCTTTCTGCCTCAGCCTTCCAAGTAGTTGGAACTACAGGCGCGTGCTACCACGCCCGGCTAATTTTTTATTTATTGTAGAGATGAGGTGTCGCCTGCCCAGGCGGGTCTCGAACCCGCAGGCTCAGGCAATCCACTCACCTAGGCCTCCCAGAGCGCTGGGATTACAGGCTGAGCCACCGAGCCCAGCCAGGTTCTTTTATCTTTAAGGCTGTGAGATTTCCTGGCAGGGAAGAAAGGGCAGAGAATGTTCTGAGCAGAGGGGCCAATCTTCACTGTTGTCTGACTGGCCTTCTCTCTTTTTTAGATGTACACGGACTGATTTTTTTCTTTTTCTTTTTTTTTGAGTTGGAGTCTCACTCTGTCGCCCAGACTGGAGTGCAGTGGCTGCTCCCGGCCACTGCAGCCTCGACCTGCTGGACTCCGGCGATCTTTCTGCCTCAGCCTTCCAAGTAGTTGGAACTACAGGCGCGTGCTACCACGCCCGGCTAATTTTTTATTTATTGTAGAGATGAGGTGTCGCCTGCCCAGGCGGGTCTCGAACCCGCAGGCTCAGGCAATCCACTCACCTAGGCCTCCCAGAGCGCTGGGATTACAGGCTGAGCCACCGAGCCCAGCCAGGTTCTTTTATCTTTAAGGCTGTGAGATTTCCTGGCAGGGAAGAAAGGGCAGAGAATGTTCTGAGCAGAGGGGCCAATCTTCACTGTTGTCTGACTGGCCTTCTCTCTTTTTTAGATGTACACGGACTGATTTTTTTCTTTTTCTTTTTTTTTGAGTTGGAGTCTCACTCTGTCGCCCAGACTGGAGTGCAGTGGCTGCTCCCGGCCACTGCAGCCTCGACCTGCTGGACTCCGGCGATCTTTCTGCCTCAGCCTTCCAAGTAGTTGGAACTACAGGCGCGTGCTACCACGCCCGGCTAATTTTTTATTTATTGTAGAGATGAGGTGTCGCCTGCCCAGGCGGGTCTCGAACCCGCAGGCTCAGGCAATCCACTCACCTAGGCCTCCCAGAGCGCTGGGATTACAGGCTGAGCCACCGAGCCCAGCCAGGTTCTTTTATCTTTAAGGCTGTGAGATTTCCTGGCAGGGAAGAAAGGGCAGAGAATGTTCTGAGCAGAGGGGCCAATCTTCACTGTTGTCTGACTGGCCTTCTCTCTTTTTTAGATGTACACGGACTGATTTTTTTCTTTTTCTTTTTTTTTGAGTTGGAGTCTCACTCTGTCGCCCAGACTGGAGTGCAGTGGCTGCTCCCGGCCACTGCAGCCTCGACCTGCTGGACTCCGGCGATCTTTCTGCCTCAGCCTTCCAAGTAGTTGGAACTACAGGCGCGTGCTACCACGCCCGGCTAATTTTTTATTTATTGTAGAGATGAGGTGTCGCCTGCCCAGGCGGGTCTCGAACCCGCAGGCTCAGGCAATCCACTCACCTAGGCCTCCCAGAGCGCTGGGATTACAGGCTGAGCCACCGAGCCTGGCTCATTTTTTTCAAATGAGGACTGGTAGAGCGTCCATGTCAGCACTGGTCTCGGGAGTCCAGTTGCTGGGTGTAATCCTGACTTGCCTCTTACTCTTTCCTTTGCTCCTTTTCTGCCATCTTCCAGAACTGAAGTCTCCAGGAGTAATGATAACCGCACATACCTCAAGGGGTTATTGAGGAATAAAGTCAGATGGTGCTTGTCAGGGACTTAGCATCACAGCACCTGCCACATAAGTGCTTGATATGTTTTATTGTTGTTAAATTCACTTGAACTATACATTTTTCACTTTATTTTATTTTATTATTATTATTTTTGAGTCAGGGTCTTGCTCTGTTGCCCAGGCTAGAGTGCAGTGGCATAATCATGGTTCACTGCAGCCTTGACCTCTTGGGCTCAGTGGATCCTTCCACCTCAGCCTGCCAAGTAGCTGGGACTACAGGCATGAGCCGCCACACCCAGCTAATTTAAAAATTTTTTTTTTTTTGTAGAGACAAGGCCTTGCTATATTGCACAGACTGGTCTTGACTACCTCAAGCAGTCCCATTGCCTTGGCCTCCCAAAGTGCTAGGATTGCAGGCATGAGCCACCATGCCTGGCCAGCTATATTTTAAAAATCTCGTTTAAGGCGGGCTCGGTGGCTCAGCCTGTAATCCTGCGCTTTGGGAGGCTGAGGTGAGTAGATTGCCTGTTCGAGACCTGCCCGGACAACTTGGCAAGACCTCATCTCTACAAAAAAAAAAAAAAATCAACTGGGTGTGGTAGCGCATGCCTGTAGTTCAGCTACTTGGAAGACTGAGGTGGAAGGATCGCCGGAGCCCAGCAGGTCGAGGCTGCGGTGGCCTGGAGTGTGCCACTCTACTCCAGTCTGGGCGCCAGAGTGAGACTCCAACTCAAAAAAAAAAAAAAAAATTTCAGCCAGGCTCGGTGGCTCAGCCTGTAATCCCGTGCCTTTGGGAGGCTGAGGTGAGTGAATTGCCTGAGTCCACAGGTTCGAGTCCCGCCTGGGCAGCAAGACCTCATCTCTACAATAAATCAAAAAAAAAAACCAGCCGGGTGTGGTAGCGCATGCCTGTAATTCCGGCTACTTGAAAGGCTGAGGTGGAAGGATCGCCGGAGCCCAGCAGTTCGAGGCTGCGGTGGCCAAGAGCGGCCACTGTACACCAGTCTTGGCGACAGAGTGAGACTCCAACTCAAAAAAAAAAAAAATTCTAGTTTAGTGGCTGAGTCTATCTGTTGAGCTATTCTTAGCATTTCCACTGGGCGTGCTTGTGAGGCCTGCTCATTAAGCTGTGGGGAGGCTTCCAGGAACCTGTCTGCAAAGTATGTCAAGCAGCACCTGGCACCTGAGTGGTGCTGTGTGGCTCAGCTTCTCTGGTGTGTTTACCACCTCGAGTGTGCAGTAACCCAAGCCACGGAGTGTGGAGCAAGGAGCCTAGATAAGGATCAGGAAGAGCCAGAGTGGATGCCCCGCTTGCCTGTATCCCCGGTGCTAGATGGAGTGTCTTCTTATGTCCCCTTGTGGGGAAAACATCCTCTAGTAGCTTCCTAGACTTTGCGCATCTTTGTTGACCGTAGACTTGGTCGTTTTATTTTATCTTATTTTTTTTCAGTTGGAATCTCACTCTGTCACCCAGGCTGAAGTGTAGTGGCATGCTCATGGCCCCTGCTGGGCCTCCACCTGCTGGGCTCAGGCAGTCTTTCTGCCTCAGCCTCTAGGTAACTGAAGCTATAGGCGTGCACATCATGCCCTCTAATTTTATTTATTTATTGTTGTGATGAGGTCTTGCCAAATTGCCTGGGCTTGTCTTGCACTCTTGGGCTTATGTAGCCCTCTTACCTCCGTCTCCAAAAGTGCTGGGATGACAGGCATGAGCCACTGTGCCTGGTCAGACTTGGTAGTTTTACTGTGTGCAGAGCTCTTGGTTGGAGCTACGCCAGACACGCCTGTCTCCTTCTGTCTCCAGTGTTGCCGTTGAGAACTCTGTGCCAGTTGATTCTCCATCCTTCGTGCACTACCAGTGTTTTCCACTGGATATGTAGTATCTTCATTTTGTCTCTGTTCTGAAGTGCGATACCTTGATGTCAGTCTCTTTTCATTCGTTGTGCTGAGCCCGTGTATATCTTTTCAGTCTGGACACTTAGTTCTAGAAGAACTTTTCCAAGACTATAACGAGGTGCTGTTTTTGTTTCGGTTTGCCTCCTTATTTCCATAGTGAATTTAAAGTGCTCAGAGCATTTTGCTGTTTTTATTCACTTTTCCATATTGGTCTATTTCCCTGGCAGTATTTCTCTGGTTCTTTCAAAAACATGTCAAGTGTTCACCAATCATTACTGTTGTTGATGACAGCATTTTTTTTCTGGCTGGATTTGAGGTCTTTACCTAGGCAAATCTAAGCTGAGAGAAAGTTGGAGAGATCTTTTCGGGCCACATTGCCTAGTTACCACCCTTCTTGGCAAATAAAAAAAAAATAAACTTTCTTACAGAAACTTTTACTGTTTCCCATGTAGAAACCACAGAGAAGTTGTTGCTGAGGGGAAAAAAGCTTTTAGTGTATACAAGAAAATGCAGGGTAATTAAAAAATAACTGGACACCAGGCATTTACTATTATAATTTGTTACTAGGTTTAGTGGACACTACTTGTTGAGGGAACCATCACAGGTGTTTGCATGTGCCTCCTGCTCCATGGTACACTGGCGAGTAGCTGGAACTCTCCAGACACTAGTGGAAAGAGCTGCCCAGTACGTTCTTCTTGAGGGCTAGAGGAAGATGGTGCAGGCATAAGAAAGTCATTGTGTGGTGTGACACTGGAAATCTAGCTGGTCAGTGTCCGCACAGTCTTCTGAAGACCTTCACTGGGGAGGCTGAACTGCACAGGGTAGGTGTGGCACCTCCCCAGCCTGCCGGGAGGTGGGTTAGCAGATACCTGTAGCTGTGGGCTAGATGGGTGAGCCCTCATCGTGGGGGTGGGAGGCCTGTGTGCATAGTCAGGCACAGGAGGCGTGAACTTTTTTTGTTTTCTGATTTTGAGATGTAGTGTCTCTGTAGCCCAGGCTGGAGTGCAGTGGCCGATCCTGGCTCACTGCAGCCTCGACCTCCTGGACTCAAGCAATCCTCCCACTTTAACCTCCCAAGTAACTGGGACTACAGGCACATGCCACTGTGCCCAGCTCCTAACATTTGGCACATTTTTAACATATTTAGCCACAATATGTTGATTTATTTTTTTCAGTGCCTCTTTACAGACATTTACCTTACTACCAAAATAAAGGGAAGGCTTGTCCTCAAACTGAGCAGCCTGCAAGGTGGCTTGCATCTTTATGTCAATGTGAACCTGCAGCAGCGGTTGCGTGGTTTACTTTTCTGTGTTTGTTCTGGCCTCCGGCAGGTACAGATAGTAAGGTTCCTCTTTGGCCAGTATTGTTTGAGAACAGTATTCTGGTACCTTGAAGTTTAAGGCAGCATATTCCCGGATAAATTTGAACCAGTGATGCAATGAGGATTATAAAACCCAAACCCAGTTCAAGACTAGGTTGACTTATCTCCCCTTTTACCCCCCACCTCCCACGTACTGGCACAGCAAAATTAGAAGCGTACCCAAGTCTGGGTGTAGATACTGTTTTCTTCAGTTTTTGTTGTTCTTCTTTGGCACTCACTGAAAAATGAAGACCTGCACAAAAAAATGATCTCTTATTGTTGAGAGGTAAATCAATGGAATTAGACTCAGATGGCGCAGACAATGGAGCTACTAGACAGGAGCTTTACACTATGATTAATATGTGTACGGATTTAGTGAAAGAGATGTACAACATGTATCATGCATGAAAAGATGGAGAATTTTGGAAGGTGGAGACTGTAGAAAAAGTTTTAGAAATGTTAGAGATAAGAAAAATCAGGCTAGGTGCGGTAACTCACACCTGTAATCCCAGCACTTTGGGAGACGAGGTGAGAAGATTTCCTGAATCCAGGGATTTGAGACCAAGCTGGGCAACATGGCATGACCTCACCTCGTCTTTCAATAAACAAAAAAAATATAACCTGTCATGTGGTGGTGTTACACGCATGTAGTTCCAGCTACTTGGAAGGCTGAGGCAGATTGATCACCTAAGGTTGAGGCTGCAGTGGCCATAATCATACCACTGCATTCCAACCTGGACAACAGAGTAAGACTCCAACTCAAAAAAAACAAAAAGAAGAAGAATTACTGATGAATAATTTGAGCTTTTCAGCAGGTTGGCTTATCACAGCTGAGGAAAGAATCACTGAACTGAAGGCAAATCAATAGATGTCCAAAATGAAGCACACGCAGAAAAACAAACTATAACAAAAACAGAATCCAGTAGTTGTGGGACAATAGCACATGATCTAGTGTGCATGTAATTGGAGCCTTAGGAAAAAATACGGCAGAGGAAGTGTATTAAGAGCTCATAATTGATCATTTTTCATGTAATAAATGACAAATCCAGAGGTCTGTAAACCTCAGAGGACTCTAACACCATAAATACAAACAAAAAACCCCAAACACCTAGGTACTTCATAGTCAAACTGCTGAACAAACCAAAGATAAAGTTTGAATGTAACCAGAGGGGAAAAAAACATTTCATATAGAAGGGGAAAGAATCACAGCAAACTTTTCTGTTCGGAACTATAAAAGCAAGAAGATAGTGGAGTAACATCTTAAAAGGACTGAAAGAACAGTACAGTTCCTTCAAACCAGAACTCTATACCCAGTGGAAATATTTTTCCAGAATAAAGACTTTTTCAGACAAAAACTTCAGAGTTCATTGCCAATAGATCTGCCATGTGAGATGCAGGAAGTTCTTCAGGCAGAAGAAGTATGATGTCTGCACTGCACTGTAGCTCTCATATGGCTAGCTGTGTGGTTTAGGGGTACCATTCCCCAGGAAGACTGCTCTCATTTCCGATGTCAGCTGTAAGTTTGGGGCATTCCACTTGCACTCTGACCAACTGGCTATAAATTTGGGGAGGGGTTCCTGTGGTGCCTCCTCAAGTTTGATAATTTTCTACAACAACTCACAGAGCTCGGGAGAGCACTATACCTAAAATGACAGTTTTATCATAAAGTATATAAATCACACCAGTCAAATGAGACACATGGGGCGTGCTGAGGGGGATGAGGGGTCTCAGATAAGAGCGACCATGCCTTTTGTGGATGGAGTCATTTCCCTGACAAATTGACATTTTCACTAGCCAGGAAATCCCCAAGCCTTGGTGTTGACAGTTACTATCAGGATTTTATCACATGGGTGTGATTAGATGCAGCTCCCATGAGAATGACTCTGACCCAGTCCTCTAACTGCTGGCAGCCTTCCTGCCAGTCAGCCTTCATCCTGACTTGTCACCTCTTAGCACAAACTGGGGCTCACAGACAGCAAAGATGGGCCTCCCAACCCAGAAGTTCCTAGAATCTTTGAAGTTTCCTCAAAGGAAGTAGGCACAGAGACCAGATAGATACCTCAAAAAATGTAGAAGTATAGCCAGGCACAGTGGCTCAAGCCTGTAATCCCAGCACTTTAGGAGGCCGAGGTGACTTGGTGAGACCTCATTTCTACATTAATCAAAAAATTAGCCAGATGTGGTGGTGCGTGCCTGCAGTTCCAGCTACTTGGAAGACTGAGGCAGAAGGATCGCCTGAGCCCAGCAGGCTGAGGCTGCGGTGGCAGTGAGCATGCCACTGCACTCCAACTCAAAAAAAAATGTAGAAATGCTAGACAACTGTGATGGCGAGGGTGGGAGGGAACAGCATGCAGTTGGCCCGTGAACAGCACTGGGGTGAGGGCACTGACTCCTGCGCAGCCAAAACTGCGCTACTGACTGGAAGCCTTACCGATAACATAAATGGTGTTTTGTGTTACGTGTATTATGTATTGTCGTCTCACAGTGAAGTGAGCTAAAGAGAAGAAAATGCTATTAAGAAAGTTATAAAGAAAATAAAATCTATTTCCTTTTTATTAAGTGGAGTGGGTCTTCACTGTCACCTCCATGCTGACTAGACCGAGGAGGACAGGGACGGCACGCTCTGGGGAACTTTGTGGAAATCCATAATGGTTTCTGACTTCCACCCTTTCATGCTTCTAAGTGTTTTTATGCAGTATGGGGCCTTCTTTCACCATGTGCTTTAGTTTTAGGGCCTGTGTAGTCAGACAAGTCAAAAGCAGTCCTGAGTAACGGAAACCCTTCTGCCAAGTTGTGTGGTGTCGGGATGTGTTCTGGCACTGCTGCTTCTATGGCTTCCTCCTCCTCCTCATCTGGCATTCCTTCGGAAGCACTCCTCTCCATGAAGTCATCTTTTGGTAATTCCTCTGGTGTGGTGTCTGTTAGTCTTTGAGTTTTTCCACAATCTGTGTCTTTTTTTTTTTTTTGAGTTGGAGTCTTACTCTGTCACCCAGAGCGGAGTGCAGTGGCCGCTCCTGGCCACTGCAGCCTCGACCTGCTGGGCTCCAGCGATCCTTCCGCCTCAGCCTTCTGAGTAGCCAGAACTACAGGTGCGCGCTACCACACCCGGCTAATTTTTTTTTTATTTATTGTGGAGATGAGGTCTCACCAAGTTGCCCAGGCGGGTCTCAAACCCGTGGGCTCAGGCAAACTACTCACCTCAGCCTCCGAAAGTGCGGGATTACAGACTGAGCCACTGAGCCCGGCCAAGGTCTGTGTCTTGTAACCCTTCTTGCACCACCTTTTTTGCCATATGCACAATCTGTTTCATTATTTCCTTGATGGGTTCTGTCATAAATCTTATGCATTCATACACAACACCTTCACAGTTTTCCCCAGCAGAAATTTGTTTCAGAGTTGATGGCTTTCATGGCTTTCTCTATAACAATGCCCTCTTCAGTGGTGTGATCCTTCCAGACTTTCATGATACACCATCAAGGTCCTCTTCCATAGTATTGATAATTATTTCCATAGAAAACCTTTTGTGATGAGTCATACAGGTTTTTACACGAGAGGCTGATCTAGAAACATTGTGTTAGGGGCAAGTTGACCACTTTGACATCCTGGACATTGAACTCATGGGGTTATGGATGACTGGGGGCATTGTCTAATATCAGACTAATTTTAGCACCAGGTGTTGTGTGATGTGCGCCTGTAGTTCCAGCTACTTGGAAGACTGAGGCAGAAGGATCACCTAAGCCCAGCAGGCTGAGGCTGTGGTAGATGGAATTGTGCCATTGCACTCCAGCCTGGGCTACAGAGTGAGACTTTAAAAAAAAAATTTTTTTTTAAAAGACAGTCTGTTATTGCAAAGTACTTCCTGACTTTAAGAACACTGCAGCCGGCTACTCGGAAGGCTGAGGAGGAAGGATCTCTGGAGCCCAGCAGGCCGAGGCTGCGGTGGCCGGAAGCGGCCACTGCACTCCAGTCTGGGCGATGGAGTGAGACTCCAACTCAAAAAAAAAAAGAACACTGCAGCAATGGAGCCAATCCAGAAGAATTTTCATCATCTGCATCCTATACAATTGAGCTGGCGGCTGGTGTTTCTCTTTTCCCTTCAAGGCTCAGGGCTTAGCAGCTTTATAGGCGAAGGTAGCCTTGATCATAAACCTGACTGCGGGTGTGGATGGAAATGAGGGTTAGCCTGTTCCTTCCTACCTTAAATTCCGGTGCGTCTCCTTCTTACCAATAAACGTCCTTCGTGGCTTTTTTTTTTTTCTTTGCAGAATGGGGTATTTTCATCTGTTAAAGACCTGTCAGGAAGATTTTCTTTGTCTTCAACAGTTTTCTTAATGGTGTCTGGAAAGTCTGCTGCCTCTGGGTTGGCAAAAGCTGCTTCTTCTGTCGTCTTGAGATGTTTTAAGTCAAACCTACTCTAAAATCATCAAGCCATCCTTTGCTGGCATTAAGTTCTCCAGCTTAGATCCTTTACCTTCCTTTTGCTTTAAGCTTTCATAAAATGACTTTGCTTTTTTCTCAGATCATATTAGAACCTTCAGGTTGTATGCCTTTCTTTTTTTATTGAGTTGGAGTCTCACTCCATTGCCCAGACTGGAGTGAAGTGGCCGCTCCCGGCCACCGCAGCATCGACTTGCTGGGCTCCGGTGATCCTTCCGCCTCAGCCTTCTAAGTAGCTGGAATTACAGGCGCGTGCTACCACACCCGGCCAATTTTTTTTTTTATTTGTTGTAGAGATGAGGTCTTGCCAAGTTGCCCAGGCGGGTCTCGAACCCACGGGCTCAGGCAATTCACTCACCTCAGCCTCCCAAGGCGCAGGATTACAGGCTGAACCACCGAACCCGGCTGGTATGCCTTTCTTATAGTAATCCTGCCCACATGTAAAAGCTGCATTTTAAATATGAGGCAAAATCATATTTTGCAAAAAATGCAAGATGCAAGACTTTTTGTGCATGCTGGCTTAGCTGCAGTGATGGCTTTGCACTTTTCCTTATTTTTTTAAACTGTGATACTCACACTGGATTAATTTATGTTGAAATGATGCAACCACAGCTACAGACCTCAATCTACAGTATCCAGCAGTTCAACCTTTTCTTGTAATGTCATACTTTTCCTCTGCTTCTTGGGAGCTCTTCCACCATCACTGATGGCAGTTTGTTGGGTATTACACAGGGTTTATGGTTTGCACTAAAAATGATGAAAAATACGCAAGCACCCAAGAGATCACTTTTCAGTGCAAAATGCAATTTACTAGAGAGATGAGCTGTTTGGCGATGAGTATCATGTGATGTGTGGTTTGTTTTTTTTGTTTGTTTGTTTTTTTTGAGTTAGAGTCTCACTCGGTCGCCCAGACTGGAGTGCAGTGACCGCTTCCGGCCACCGCAGACTCGCCTGCTGGGCTCTGGCAATCCTTCCGCATCAGCTTTCCGAGTAGCCGGAATTACAGGCATGTGTTACCACGCCCAGCTAATTTTTTGATTTATTGTAGAGATGAGGTCTCGCTGCCCAGGTGGGTCTCGAACCCGCGGGCTCACCTCAGCCTCCCAAAGGCGCAGGATTACAGGCTGAGCCACCGAGCCCGGCCACGTGGTGTTTTAAGTGGAAAAACTCAGAGCACTTGAGCTCACTGCAGTAGCCGCAGGGGGGGGCACTGAAGTTATTACAGTGCTGCAGTGTATACTGTAGTTAAATTCTATGCAGTTGTGACTTCATGCAGCATCTTCATTTCATGTTGGTTTACATTTCTCTTGACAGCCTGTGGCCTCATGGTATGGTCTGTGTGTGGACATTTTGATAATTTTTAACTTTCTGTAATAGATTTGTATGTGACCTAAAACTCTTAATTTTGTTTGATGTTTCTAGGCTACAGAGCTCAAGTATTAATTATAATTTTTTTTTGAAATTGTTGAAACTTTCCAGAAAGTTTCCCTATATATTTATTGGAAAGTACTACGTATAAGTGCATTTGTGCAGTTCAAACCCATGTTGTTCAGGGGTCACCTGTATTTTAAGATTATTAAACTAACATGTGAGATGCTATAATTTTATTTGAAGGTAGACGGTATTAAGTTAAAAACTTTAAGACTATTAAGGCTGTTTTGTAAACCCTAGAGCATCCACTAGAAGATTCTTATAAAGAGATACAGGTATAAGCCAGCAGTGGAGATAGGTACAATCATAAAATGTTATCAGTCTAAAGAAGGCAGGAAAAATGAAACCAACACATAGGACAGATGGAAAACAGCATTTGATGATGGTTTTAAATGCAACTATATTAGTGATTTCACTGATGGGTGTAAATATCCCACTTAAAGGAAGAGATTGTTAAATTGTATTAACAATAGCAAGAGTCAAGTGTATGATGTCTAGTTAAGGTCACGGATGCAAAAAAATCTATGTAAGTATTAGTTTCTTTTACCTTATATTACCATAAAATATACACAAATCTATTGCAGAAAGTTAAAAATTATCAAAATGTCCACACACAGACCACATATGAGGCCACGGGCTGTCAAGAGAAATGTAAACCAACATGAAGATGAAAAATCATTTTTTTTTTTTGAGTTGGAGTCTCTCTCCGTTGCCCAGGCTGGAGTGCAGTGACATACTCACGGCTACCCCAGTGTTGACCTGCTGGGCTCCGGTGATCCTTCCACCTCAGCCTTCCAGCCTTCCAAGTAGCCAGAGCTACAGGTGTGTGCCACCACACCCGGCTAAGTTTTTGATTTATTGTAGAGACAAGGTCTCACCATGTTGCCCTCTGGTCTTAAACTTGTGGACTCAGGCAGTCCTCTCGCCTTGGCCTCCCAAAGTGCTGGGATTACAGGCTTGAGCCACTGCGCCTGCCCTACAACATAATTCTTTTTTTTTTTTTTGAGTTGGAGTCTCACTCTGTCTCCCAGACAGGAGTGCAGTGGCCGCTCCCGGCCATCGCAACCTCCACCTGCTGAGCTCCGGTGATCCTTCCGCCTCAGCCTTCCGAGTAGCCGGAATTACAGGCATGCGCTATCATGCCCGGCTGATTTTTTGATTTATTGTAGAGATGAGGTCTCGCTGCCCAGGCGGGTCTCGAACCCGTGGGCTCAGGGCATCCACTCACCTCAGCTTCCCAAAGGCGCGGGATTACAGGCTGAGCCACCGAGCCCGGCTTATAATTCTTAAATATAAAGCTATGGCTTAGAAATAAGAAGATGGAAATGGATATATCACCCATGTACTAATCAAATGAAGCTGAAGAGGCTGTTTATCAGACAAAGTAGGCTTCAGAAGAAGGGTGATTATCAGGGCTTAAAGTGCCGTTGCTGCCGGGTGTAGTGGCTTAAGCCTGTGATCCCAGTACTTTGGAAAGCCAGGGTGAGAAGATTGCCTGAGACTAGGGGTTTGAGACCAGCCTGGGCAACTTGGTGAGGCCCCTTCTACAATAAAGCAAAAAAATTAGCCGGGCGTGGTGGCTCGTGCCTATAGTTCCAGTAGGTACTTGGGAGGCTGAGGCGGAAGGATCACCTGAGCCCAGCAGGTCGAGGCTGTGGTGGCCATGAACATGCCGCTGCACTCTTAATCTGGGTGACAGAGTGAGACTCCAACTCAAAAAAAAAATCAGTACCATGGCATGGTGAAGACACAGCAGTCCTAAGTGGGCATATGCCCCAGTGGAGCTGCCAAATGCATAAAACAAAAAATGGATTGAACTAAAACAGGAAAGAGATAAGCCCACGGTTATCACTCAGTCATCAGTAGAGTAACTAGACAGATAACTTATAGAATGTAGAAGACCCAGGTCATACTGCCACCCAACTGGACCTGACTGACTTGTGTAGAACTACCCAGATGTGTTATTTTCAAATGTTGATGGGCCATTCACCAAGAAAGACTGTAGGCTGAGACATAAGTCTCAACCAATTTAAAAGAATAAAGAGCAATGCTCTCTGCAGTATAATTAAACTTGAAATCAATAACAGTGCTCTCTGGGAAAAGGCTCTGACATTTAGAAATTTAAAATCTCGAGCCGGGCTTGGTGGCTCAGCCTGTAATCCCGCACCTTGGGAGGCTGAGGTGAGTGGATTGCCTGAGCCCGCGGGTTTGATACCCACCTGGGCAATTTGGTGAGACCTCATCTCTACAATAAATCAAAAAAGCTGGGTGTGGTAGCGCGCACCTGTAGTTCCAGCCACTCGGAAGGCTGAGGTGGAAGGATTGCCGGAGCCCAGCAGGTCGAGGCTGCGG
>NW_007087072.1:145540-145903 GCF_000164805.1 Carlito syrichta | reverse complement strand
TAGTCTGGGCAACAGAGTGAGACTCCAACTCAAAAAAAAAAAAAAAGAAATTTAAAATCTCAAAGAAGGCCCAGCTCGGTGACTCAGTCTATAATCCCAGCACTTTTGGGAGGCTGAGACGAGTAGATTGCCTGAGCCCGCAGGTTCAAAACCAGCCCAGGCAACTTGGCGAGACCTCCTCTCTATAAAAAATCAAAACGTAGCCAGGCTCGGTGGCTCAGCCTGTAATCCCGCGCCTTTGGGAGGCTGAGGTGAGTAGATTGCCTGCGCCCGTGGGTTTGAGACCCGCCTGGGCAGGGAGACCTCATCTCTACAATAAATCAAAAAATCAGCCGGGCATGGTAGCGCATGCCTGTAATTCCG
>NW_007087072.1:137088-145520 GCF_000164805.1 Carlito syrichta | reverse complement strand
AAAAAAAAAAAAAAAAAAAAATTCTTAAAGAAGACGACATAAGGACATTAGAAAATCGAATTTGAAAGAAAGTAAAAACATTTTTTAAAAGCAAATACATTATTGTAATCAAATTTAGACTCAGTACAAGTTACTAGATAATACTGTTTGAAAAAAGCAAAAAAGAAAGTAAAAACATGGGGCATAGCTAAAGCAGTGTGAAAGTTTATAACATTAAATGCTAATGACAGAAAACAAGAAAGGCCTCGCCAACCTAAGTTTAAGAAACTAGAAGAAGAGGAAATTAAATTTAGAACAGATAGAAGCAAGACAACTGTGAGAGCAGAAGTTCATGCAGTTGGAAACAACCCTAGAGAAAGTCAGCAAAACTAAAAGTTGGTCCTTTAAAAGATGAAACAGACCGGGCTCGGTGGCTCACCCTGTAATCCCGTGCCTTTGGGAGGCTGAGGTGAGTGGATTGCCTGAGCCCGTGGGTTCGAGACCCGCCTGGGCAGGCGAGACCTCATCTCTACAAAAAATCAAAAAATCAGCCGGGCGTGGTAGCGTGCACCGGTAGTTCCAGCTACTGGGAAGGCTGAGGTGGAAGGATCGCCGGAGCCCAGCAGGTCGAGGCTGCGGTGGCTGGGAGCGGCCACTGCACTCCAGTCTGGGCGACGGAGTGAGACTCCAACTCAAAAAAAACAAAAAACAACAAAAAATAAAAAAGATGAAACAAATTGGCAGACTGAGAAAAAAATAACATTAAACACTGTTAAGTTGAACAAAAGTTAATTAAATACAAATTCATCTGTTGTAAAAAGTACACTCTTAAAAACCGAAGTATACTTATGGTGTTAAGTCATGAGCATATCATTGTACCAAATTTTTCAGTTACTAAAGTAGCTTTTTCTTATTGTATCAGTTAGATGAGCCCGGCCTATATGCCTTTTTAAAATTCAAGATTTTGGCCAGTCATGGTGGCTCACGCCTATAATCCCAGCACTTTGGGAGGCTGAGGTGAGAGGATTGCCTCAGCCCACAGGTTCGAGACCAGCCTAGGCAACTTGGTGAGACCTCATCTCCACAATAAATCCAAAAAAAAAAAAAGTTCAAAATTTTAGACCAGGCATGGTGGCTCACCCCTGTAACCCAGTTACGTGGGAGGCTGAGGTAGGAGGATCACTTGCGCCCAGGAGGTTGAGGCTACGATCTCGTCACTGCACGCCAGCCTAGAATGGATGAATGAATGAGATCCAGGGTTTTGGCAGAGTTCATGTGTTGCAGATTTGGTTCTCACACCCTCTCAGCCTCACCACAGGTTGAGCAGTATTCCCACCTTTTTTCTTCCATGTCAGTGACATCTTGAAGCATTTAAGCTGCTCTCTTATGCTATCTCAAGTTCTGGTTTTTAAAAAATGTTTCTTCATAATTGAATTCAGGCAAAGCATTTTTGACACAAATACTCCATAAATGTTTTATAGGTCCTATTTTATCATATCATGAGACACTGAATGTTCATTTCGTTATTGGTGATGCCAACTTTGGTCACTTGATGGAGGTGGTATACACCAGATCTTTACTGTAAAGGTAGCTTTTCCATTTTATAATTAGAGATAATATGAGTGCAACTTTAGTCCTTGTGACTATCTTGCAAGTTAAACGTTCAGCCGTGGGCCTCGACTCTTATGGGTGATCTTTGCCTGCCTCTCTTGCTGTCGAGGCTGCACGGTGGTGTTTTTCTGCATCTGTCTTCTACGTGGATTGGCATTCCCCTGAGAAGAAGCGCTTCAACCTTCCACTTGTTTCTTTCTGTGTGTATTTGACTGTTGTGTCCTTGTGTATTCTTTTTTTTTTTTTTTTTTTGAGTTGGAGTCTCACTCCTTCGCCCAAGCTGGAGTGCAGTGACACAGATGCTCACGGCCACCCCAGCGTTGGCCTGCTGGGCTCCGGCGATCCTTCCACCTCAGCCTTCCGAGTAGCTGGAACTACAGACATATGCTACCATGTCTGGCTATTTTTTATTTTATTGTAGAGACGAGGTCTTGCCAAGTTGCCCGGGCGGGTCTCCAACCCGCAAGCACAGGCAATCCACTTGCCTCGGCCTCCCAAAGTGCTGGAATGACAGGCTGAGCCACTGAGCCTGGCCTATTCATTTTAAAAAATTCAATAAGGTATATTCCTGCCAGGTGCGGTGGCTCATGCCTGTCATCCCAGCATTTTGGGAGAGTCCAGGGGTTTGAGACCATCCTGGGCAGCACGGTGAGACATTGTCTCTTCAATAAGTCAAGAAATGAGCCAGGTGTGGTGGCATGCGCCTGTGTTTCCAGCTACTTGGAAGGCTGAGGCAGAAAGATCGTCTGAGCCCAACAAGTCAAGGCTGTTGTGAGACTCCAACAGTGAAACTCCGACTAGAAAAAAAAGGGGGTACACATGTGCGTGCACACACATGAATGATTGCCTATAGGGGTAAATGTACAGTGAATTCATACTGTTGTTTCCAGATTAAAGTTGAACACCAGGCGGTTCTTTCTTTACTCATTCCGTATTATGCTTCCCTCCTCTGCGATGTGAACTTTGCTTCCCAATTGTGACCACATCGTTACTCATTTTATCTGACATACAAATACAAGTAGTAGAAAGACTTATGTCACTAATACAAGGCTTAACTTTCAGAACTTTTTTATGACTTTTTGTCCCTACGAGTATTCTAAATTAAGGTAATGTCTTTGGAAAACCTTCTTTTGTTGTTGATTGTTGTGTTTTATAGGCGTTGCCATCTTTTTATTGATAGTGAACTCTAGCTTTTGTTTCAAATAAAGCATTCCTCTGTTTGAGAGCATGTAGTTGAAGATTATGATACAGAGTTGTCATTATCAGTTTCAGTATTATCATTTTACATTCTGCTTGCCCAGGTGGGTCTTGAACCTGCAGTCTCAGGCAGTCCACTCACCTCATCCTCCCAAAGGCGCAGGATTACAGGCTGAGCCACCGAGCCCGGCAGGAGAAATAATTTTTGACAAGTATGCCTTTGCCTGATTTGAAATTTTAATGTGCCAGGTGTGGTGGCTCACGCCTGTCATCCCAGCATTTTGGCAGAGGCGAGAGGATTGCCTTGAGCTCAGGGGTTTGAGACCAGCCTAGACAACTTGGCGAGACCTTGTCTCTACAATAAATCAAAAAATTAACTGGGTGTGGTACATACACCTGTAGTTCCAGCTACTTGGAAGGCTGAGGCCGAAGGATTGTCTGAGCCCAGCGAGTCGAAACTGCAGTGATTGTGAATGTGTCACTGTACTCCAGCCTGGGCAACAGTAAGATTCCTATTCAAAAAAAAAATTAAAAGAAGGAAATGTTAATGTAGTCTATACAGAAATTATCTATTCACTTCCTAGATTTTGAAAATACTGAAGTAACCATGGCTACACAGGTGCTGACATTTGATACTTAAGACCTCATGACGTACTAGGATATGTATGTACAAAGAAGTTAATCATAGTTTTTAATATTGCTAACTGTAGGGTCAAAAATATTTTCCATTGATTTTTATCAAGAGCTTGGAAAGGGTACTTAATCTTTACATAGTAATTTCATTTTTTTGAAATCCCCTAAGGATTTCAACCTAATACAATCATGAAACAGACCACCCTGCTGTTGGCACCATGACTGAGTGAGCTGTGGTGCCCACGGTCACTGAGAGCGCTGGCCATTCTCGTATATTTCCAGGGTTTTGCCCAATGACCTAGGTCTACTTGAGGCTAGCCCTTGGTCTTCATTAGTTGAATTTGTACTGGTAGAGTTCCTTTGTCTTTGGGTTTGTATTTGTTGGGTTGCTTGTGTCTTCAGTGTCTAGCACACTGTCTTACATTATGGGCTCTTAGAAATGTTTGTTTATTTGTGTTTTGAGTTGGAACCTCACTCGGTTACCCAAGCTGGAGTGCAGTCGCAAGCTCACAGTGATTTTCTTTAAGGGTGGTGCTACTGGTGTAGGGTCATTATCATGGGACTGGTATTCTTGTCCTTAGTGCCTGGTTCTGTGGGCTGGGTAGTCAGAGAAAAAGCGACATTTGGGTCTTGTTTGTAGCCAGAAGTGAGTCCAGATGACTGTGCGAGTGAATCCAGGCTGAGGTGGCATGCACTATCTATCTCAGTACTCTACCTGGAATCATGGGTATGAATCATGATTGGAGCCACAAGGCAGTCTAGGCACTCACAGTAGAGCAGACTGGTGTATTTTTAACTGATGTTTCCTTTCCTACCTGTCCCTTGGGATGGAACATATTTGGAAGCCTTGATCTTTAGAGATTGGGATAATTGTGACAGTCAGTTTCATGTAGGAGTTCTCATGTAGGAGTTTCATGTAGCTGTGGCCGATATTGCCCCTTGAAAAGATTGGTGGCTGTTACAGCTGGGGAATATCGACCACAGCTGAGAACTCCTACATGAAAGTGACTGGGGAAGGGAGCCCTTCTGGCTTCCAGAGGGTGGAGGACAGGGATGCAGCTGAAGATTCTGCAGCAGATAGACCTCTTCTAACCCTGAAATTCTGCCTAAAATGTCAGTTGTGCTGAGAGCAAGCCCTGGCTTTGAAACTTGCTGATTTAAAGCTGGTTGGGTGTGCACTCACAGGATCTTCTTTGGAGAGTTTGCATTCGCTGATTAGCTCCTGTAGTCGCTGACTTCCACACTGACCTGGTTTTGTTTTAGAGGAAATTCATATAACCTAAAATTAAACTTTTTTATTTACTTATTTTTGAGTCATGGGTCTCTGTCACCCAGGCCGAAGTGCAGTGGCACGCTCACGACCACCACAGCCTCGACCTGCTGGGCCCAGGTGACTCTTCCACCTCAACCCTCTGAGTAGCTGGAACCACAAGCGCACGCCATCACATCTGGTTAATTTTTTGTTGTATTATAGAGAGGAGATCTCACCGTGTTGCCGAGGCTAGTCTTGAACCCCCGGACTCAGGCAGTCCTCTCGCCTCAGCCTCCTGCAGTGCTGGGAATACAGGTGTGAGCCACCTCACCTGGCCTAAACAATTTAAAAATGAACAGTTCAGTGGCATTTAGTGCACTCACACTGTTGTGCAACCACCACCTCTGCCCAATTCCACAACATTTTCATCACCCCAAAGGGAAACCCTGTACCCGTTAAATAGTTACTCATTAAACATACTCAACCCCTGGCAACCACTGCCTTCTGTCTTTATAGATTTGCCTATTCTGGATATTTCATTTTATCATTGTTTTTTGGGTCAGGGTCTCGCTGTCACCCATGGTGGAGTCCAGTGGCATGATCACAGCTCACCGCAACCTCAACCACCTCGCCTCAGGTGATCCTCCTGCCTCAGCCTCTCACGTATCTGGGACTACAGGTGCATGCCACTACACCTAACTAATTTTTTGATTTTTTTGTAGAGACAGAGTCTTGCTGTGTTGTCCAGGCTGGTCTCGAACTCCTGGGCTCAAGCAAAGTGAGCCTGCCTCAGCCTCCCATAGTACTGGGATTACAGGTGTGAGCCACCGTTCCCAGTCTGTTCTGGATATTTCATGTAAATAGTATACACTGTGTATGTGACCTTTTGTGTCTGGCCTCTTTCAGCATAACGTTTGTGTGGTTCATCCCTGCTGTATTGTGTGTTCACCTTCCTCTTTGTGGCTGGGTGGTATTCCATTGTGTGGGTAGACCACATTTCCTTTACCCATTTGTGCGTCGATGGATGGTAGGGCTTTTTCCACTCTCTAGCTCTTAAACACTACTGCTGTGTGCCTAACAGGTGCGTTGGTTCTTCTGGATATAAACCTGGGGGTAGAGTTGCCATGGCATGGGGGTCATTCTGTGTGTAGCCTTTTGAGGCGCTGTCAACGGATTTTCTTCCACACCCAGTTTTACTGCCAGAAAAGTATGCACTTGATTATACAGAAGTAGCTTGATTCCAAAATTAAGTTGCTTTGTTAAGTAAATACTTAGAATTCATAGTTCAACTGGGTGACAGTTCAGCCTGCTGTCCCTCTTCTCACCCAGACTCCTGTGCATATGAGTTTGTGGACTCTCAAGATATAGATTATGATAGACAGATGACCTGGAAAACCTCCAAAAGAGGTCTTTTCACACAGTTTATTTTGGAGGAGAGATTACAGAAGAGATTACCAGGCACAGGCAGGGATGGGGTAGCAGGAGAGGGACAGAGGGAGGGATGGAAATGTCTCCTTACAGACTTGCCACAACTCAGGAAGTAGTTAACCAGTGGCTTCCCTGAGATTCAGATGAAATTCTCTCTGTTGACAGGCCAAAGGGGGAAAGTCTGGGTTAGAGTGACCTTCAACGCTTACTGAATTCAGTGGCTTTTGTATTGTTATTGTAATTTTTCTTGTAACAGGATTCTAACCCCTACCTCCTGTGCTTTTCAGTGTCATTCAAGGTATTTCCCTAGGACATTTCTGAGGATTCTTCAGAAAGAAATTGAGATCTCAAAGCATGATGTAGGCTGATTTTTTTTTTTTTTATTAAAAATTCAAAAATAAGTTGATCAAATTTTGGTTTTGTTTTTTTACATTGAAAAAAATACAACAATAGTACTTACTAAGTAAAAGCAACTTGGGGTGAGAAATAGTAATAGGGAAGGGGTAGATTTGTATGTTCTTGCTTAAAATGTACTAGCAAGATGGAATATTTTCTTTACCACCTGAATGCAATACAAATAAACCTTTTGTGTTTGTTACAGACAAGTTTACATGCATTGGAGACCAGACCAGAAGCACTGCTGAATTAAGGTAATTTTAACATCATTGATTCTTATCAGTTTTAAAACTACAATATATAAATTTCTTCAGCGCTGCTGCTTTTTTTAATAGCCTGGTTTTTTAAATTTAAAATTTTTTTAAGAGGCATGGGTCTTGCTATGTTGTACAGGCTGGGTTCAAACTCCTGGATTAAAGGAATCCTCCCTTCTCAGCCTTCTGAGGAACTGAGGCTACAGGTACATGTTACCATGCCTGACCCATAGCCTGATTTTTGTTGCAGTTTTGCCCATCTCTTAAGCCCAAGGTTGGTTTTCAGAACAAATTGATCCTCAGAAAAAGCTTCCATTTGGTGTTTAGCAGGAAGGCTTGGGGTCCCAAGTGATTCCAACTTACGTTTTTGATAAGAGCAGTATTTCTCCAACTGTTTCATTAAAAAACAGGAGAGCCCTTTTGTCAGATCAGATTGTAGTTGATATACCAACATACGATGATATGTGAGGGGATCCAAAACAACCCAGAATTTATTTATAAAAAGCTGTGTATTTATTCTTAGATGTTTAAATTTCAGTTACCTTTAATAAACTCTCCATCTGATGCAATACACCTATGTTTTTTCCACTGCTCAAGACAGTTTCCGACCTTGTCAGTTTTGATGCCTTTTAATACTTGTTGGTTTTTGTTTCACCTCTTCCACATCAGCAAAATGTTTTCCTTTGAGGACTTTTTTCATCTGGAGAAACAAAGAAAAGTCATTTGGGGCAAGATGGGATCAATAGGGAGAGTGGGTCATGGGGGTCATGCTGCTTTTGGTCAAAAACTTTGAATACTCAAACTCAGCGTGGTGTGGGCAGTTGTGCTCCCAAACATTCACTGAAGCCAAACACAGCCTCTCACCACTACGCTAGCTGGTACACTGATGCTGATTGGTTTCTAGAACACTTACCTAGTCGGGGAAGCCTGGGCTAAAGGGGCCCACTCTCTGAGGAATAATTCTGATTTTTTTTTTTTTTTTTTGGTGCCCCCTTGGAGATGAAAGTAAGGGTACATGATTCAGGAGGAAAACCCCTGACGTTTGTGTGAAGTGGGAGTGATAAGGTAGATGTGTTTGTGGCAACAGTCAGTGAGTCTGGGTTTTCTTTGTATTCTTGGAGCTCTCTGAAGTTGGAAATAATTTTAAATTAGAAAGCAAAAGCAAATTGGTTGAACAAGTAGGTACTGGAACAAGTGAATATCCTTACAAAAAAGGGGAACTTGACTGCATAGACAAGTTAAAGTGGATCAGAGACCTCAATAGAAAACCTAAAATTAGAAACCTCTGAAAGGAAACATAGAAAAATTGTTGAGATTTTGGCTTAAGCAAATAGTTTCTAGATATGGCATCAAAGACACTCTATGAAAGAGAAAATTTATAAATTGAACCTCCATCAAAATGAAAACATTTCTCCTCGAAAGATACTGTTCAAGAATGAAGGCTGGCAGAAAGTGTTAGCAGATCACATGGCTTCTTGATTACTTGGATCCAGAATATGTAAAGAGCTCTCAAAATATTAAGAACAAAGTAGGCCGGACTCAGTGGCTCAGCCTGTGATCCCAGCACTTTGGAAGGCCGAGGTGAGTGAATTGCCTGAGCCCACAGGTTCGAGACCAGCCCAGGCAACTTGGCGAGACCTCATCTCTATAATAAATCAAAAATTAGCCGGGTGTGGTAGTGC
>NW_007087072.1:125433-136789 GCF_000164805.1 Carlito syrichta | reverse complement strand
GAACCTGCGGGCTCAGGCAATCCACTCACCTCAGCCTCCCAAGGCGTGAGATTACAGGCTGAGCCACCGAGCCCACCTAGTAAACAATTTTAAAAGTCAAATGACTTGAACAGAGAATATTTGGAGATAGCAAATAAGCACCTAAAAGATGGTTAGAATTGTTAGCCATCAGGAAAATGCAGGTTCCAACTGCAGTGACATACTCTTGCACATCAGTTAGAGGGACCAGGATATGGAGTGTTGGCAGGGGTGTGAACAACCCAGGTGTGAGGAACTGTATTCTCCATGCTGCTGCTGGGAATGCTGGCAATGTGAACCTGCATAGCCACTTTGAAAACAGTTTGGTGGCTGGGCTCGGTGGCTCAAACTTGTAATTCCAGTACTTTAGGAGGCCGAGGTGAGAGGATTTCCTGAGGGGTTTGAGGCCAACTTGGGCAACTTGGTGGGACCTTGTCTTTACAATAAATCAAAAGATTAGCCAGGTGTGGTAGCACACGCCTGTAGTTCTAGCTACTTGGAAGGGTGAGGCGGGAGGATCGCTGGTGCCCAGCAGGTGAGGCTACGGTGGCCAGGAGCAGCCCCTGCACTCCAGTCTGGGTGACAGAGTGAGACTCCAACTCAAAAAAAAAAAACAAAATTCAACAGGTTAGTGGTTACCTGAGCTTGGGATCTGGCTGGAAGGAGGGATAGCAGGAACACAGGGAGACTTTGGGAGTTCATGGGTCTGTTCAGTGTCTTAATTGTGTTGATTTCATAGGCATTCAGATACCTTAAGATGTATCAAGTTGGACATGCTTATTGTAGGTCACATCTTGATAAGAGTGTTTTAAGAAACTAAAGTGAAAGACTAGAAAGCACTGTCAGTAGCATTCGCATCTGTCTGATGAGCTCCTGTGTCGCACTGTTTCTCATAGTCTTCATTTCTGCAAAAGGGCCTACTTCCTTTCACTGGGTAGAAAGTGTGGCAGGTGAAGGAGGAAGGAGTTTTCTAATTATTTGATTTTTTTCAGGTTAAAAATTCTATGACTGCTTTCATAATGAATCATACTTAGCATTTGCAGTGTGTCAGTCATGGTTCTAAGAGCCTTATGTGGACGCTAATTGAATCCTCAGAGCTTTAGCAGTGGGAACTATGATTGTCCCCACTTTCAATCAAAAAATGGAGATTAAAGGTTAGGGGACTTACTGGAGCTCACCTGGTGATAAGAGATAGAATCAGGACTAGAACCTTGGGCTTGTGACTTTCCAGCCATGGATGTCACACTGCTTCCTGCCATCAGAGGTATAGGATACCATTGGTCCTGCCTAGGTAGACTGGGCATGCAGATGCTGATAGAAACACTATTTAGGGGGAAAGCCAATAATGTTCATCATAGTTTGCAGAGAAGCAACTGAAACAACAAAGGTGATTTCTACACACTGGTTTGTGCACGGTATGACCCGCTATGGTCCTCCCCAGCTGGAGCATTTATAGGTCCCATAAGAGGTGCTTGGAGTCGTCCTCTGTCATGTGTGCTGCATGGTTTTCAGTTCTCCTTCCTTTCCCTGTGAGCTCTTCCTTCTGGATGGGTGCCATCATTTTGCAAGACTCTCAGCAATGCAGTGTAATGATTGGCTCTGAAGTAATTAAAGTGGTATTTCCTGTTTGACCCAACATGTTTGAGGTGTTGTAGCTATCGGATGATGTTTGATTGCCTAGTATGTGCTAGGTTTTGTGCTAAACCCTGGAAGCAAGAAGAGGCCGTAGGCTAACGAGGGCAGCAGAGGGAGAGCACAGTGGAGGAACAGGTGCTTTTGTGATGCTTGAGACATAAGCCTTCGCAAGAAAAAGACAGTGGGTGTTGCCAGTGATTCCAGAGTTGAGAGGGACTGAGGGGCAGGATCCTTGGCTGCCTGCATTCTGGCTTCTCCCTGGCTTTCAGGACCGTCCCTGAGCTGTCCCTCTCCAAGTGTGTCCTCACCTCACACTGTTCCCTAGTTGCCAGCATCTGCTGGGTGGGGTGAGTGAGTTGACTGTGGCATGACGTGGTGACAGCCGGAGTCTTGACTGTCTTAGTCTGTAAAGTCCCCTCCATCACTCTCTTTCATAGAACATGCTGTTCTGTCTTCTGTTGTTCTAGAGATTTGGTCAGATGGTTTTTGGTGAGACTGCTTCATAGACACAGTCTTAGGTATGATACAGAAAATTGCTACCATTAGAGAAATTCGCATCCCAAACAAGGACAGCAGACTCACACTCAAGTGTCAGCCCTTAGGGAGATTGTGTCCACGCAGGGCAACCCTTGCCCTGCCCTGTCCGCATGCTTCACCCATTTAGTGCCTGTGTAAGTTCTCACCCTCTGAAACTCCCTCATGGTTCCCCTATTTGTCATCTGTCTCCCTCAAACTAGAATTCAGCCTGTTATCTTGCTCCCTGCTGTGCTGAGGCTCTGACAGTGCCTGACAGAAGGCCTGAAGAAGACGTGCCAGGGAGAGCATCTGGTGCATGCCACTCTGTGCCTTCCTTGGCTGCCGTGTCTGTGATCAGCTGCTGTACATCCATCCTGCTCCCTGTGACTGCTCATAGTGTTGTGAGGAACGGTCTGTAAAAGGAAGGCCTGAGCACTTTCTGCTGCCCTTTGGATTTACACAGTCTTAATTTTGGAGGTTAACCTGCATTTGAGAGTGGAAGAAAAATAGAAAAGCTGTTGAAATTGGCTTAGATTCATCATGCAGGCTCTAATCTCTCAAAATGCTTAGTTGTGGAAGTGAGCTGTGAGGCCCATCAAGTGAGCAAAAGCCTGAACCGGTGTAGGACGCAGGGAGGGGCCTCTGCAGGGCCAGTTTTGATTTAGGAAGTTTCAGAGATGCTACCACTGTTCCATGCAGTGCCACACAGGAGCCCAAGGGTGTGCAGGCTGCTGGTGACCAGACAACTCAGGACTGCCCTGCTGCTTGGTGGGGAGAGCAGGTCTGCTCTGGAGACTGTGGTACTCCTTGTCCTTGAGGTTGTTCTGTTGAGAGGGACGCTTCATAGTTAATCTCTGTAAGGCTGATGGGATACTTTCAGATGGGTTGTCTCATTTAATTTTCATTTTAGCCCTGTGCTGTAGATAACACCATTCTAGTCTTGTAATAAACAGACCAGATTGAAAAGTGAGTTGGTAAAAGTCATAATTTTTTGTGTGTTGCAGAACCAGAACTTGAAAGTACTTTTTGATACCTGCACCCCATTTTGTCATCAGCAAACTTGCAGCCTGAGTGCCATTGTTGGTGACTGTATAATGGCTGCAAAGCCCTTCCTAGCCTCTTAGGGGTCTGGATTAGAAGGGCGCGGGGTTGCTGCATTTGTCACAAAGTGGTGGAGGTGCCACATAGAGCACATTACATTGCAAATGTGAATGTTCTAATTTTATGATTAGTTAGCACATGACTCACCAAGGTGTTGAGTCTGAGGTCGGGGTAGGTCCCTTCACACACTTGCTTTTAAGTTACTGAAATCTCTATGAAAAGTGTTTCCAAAACTAGTTCTAAATACAAGCTAATGCAGATGTGGGTCACACAGTAGAACAGACATGAGACCTCAGCAGGTCTTGTCTTAATGGATTAGGTGTGGGAGTCCTCGGAGTCAGCACAGCCAGAGCTTAGCCTGTGACATTGGCGCTGGAGGAGAGAAGGAGCCAGGCCAGGTAAACCTGATGGTGGGGTTTTCTAGAAGGTTTGGGGAGACTGAGGATAGTGACGAGAAAAGCAAAAGCGATTAAATGTAAGTAAGATTTTGAAAATATACATTCATGTTTTAATCTTCAAAGGCAGCTATATTACCGGTATTTGGAAATGGTATAAAAAAAACTACCAATAATTTTAATAAAAATGCTGTGTCTTTTAAAGTATCTTTAAAGTAAGTATATTTTTGTTCTTCTAAAACAGCTAAAATTACTACATGCAACTTTATCTTGTTTTTCATTTAGTATATAATAAGCGTTTTTCCAGATGATTACATTGTCTACGTTGTTTTCATTATTGTTCTCAGTGATATGTTATAACTCATCCAATAACTTTAAAAAGTTAACATTGTGGTTTGGGAGACTGAGGCAGGAAGATTTCTTGAGGCTAGGAGTTCTAGACCAGCCTGGGCAGCAAACATAGCAAGACCCCATCTCCACACAAAAAAATTTTTTGAATTAGCCAGATGTGGTGACATGTGCCTATTGTTTTGGCTACTAGCAAAAAAAAAAAAAAAAAAAATTAACTATTTTTTTTTTTTTGAGTTGGAGTCTCACTTTGTCGCCCAGACTGGAGTGCACTGGCCACTCCTGGCCACTGCAGCCTCGACCTGCTGGGCTCCGGCGATCCTTCCACCTCAGCCTTCCAAGTAGCTGGAACTATAGGCGCGCGCTACCACACCCGGCTAATTTTTTTTAATGTATTTATTGTAGAGATGAGGTCTCACCAAGTTGCCCAGGCGGGTCGTTAATTAACTATTTTTTTAAAACCAAAAAGTAGGCCGGGTTTGGTGGCTCAACATGTAATGCCAGCACTCTAGGAGGCCAAGGCGAGTGGATTGCCTGAGCCCGCAGCTTTGAAACCAACCTGGCAACTTGGCGAGACCTCATCTCTACAATAAATAAAAAATTAGCTGGGTGTGATAGCGCGCACCTATAGTTCTGGCTACTTGGATGTCTGAGGCAGAGGTGGAAGGATCGCCGGAGCCCAGCAGGTTGATGCTGGGGTGAACTGAAAAAACAAAAAGTACAGAGAAAAAATTTAAATACAACTTTTTGTGGCAAATGGTGGTAATCAAACTATATTTATTTTTATTTTTTTGAGTTGGAGTCTTAGTCCTTCGCCCAGGCTGGAGTGCAGTGGTACACTCATGGCCACCCCCAGAGTCAACCTGTTGGGTTCTGATGATCGCTCCGCTTCAGCCTTCCAAGTAGCTAGAACTACAGGCGTACGCTATCATGCCTGGCTAATTTTTTATTTATTGCAGAGATGAGGTCTCACCAAGTTGTCTGGGCTGGTCTCGAACCTGTGGGTTCAGACAACCCAGTCCCCTCGGCCTCCGAAAGTGCTGGGATTACAGGCTGAGCTACTGAGCCTGGCCACAAACTATATTTAAAGGATAATGAGAAGAATAAAAACTGTCCTCTATTCTGTGTCTTTCTCCAAAAACAATCACTGTCAACATCTCATGTGTCTAGAAGAGATACCCCTGACACTGGCTTTGGTGATTGTTCTTTCTATGTATGCAAAAGAAAGCGCTGTGCTTTGTATGCTGTTCTGTCCTTGTTTATTTCACTTGCGCCTTCACAGGAGAGTGAGCTAAAGAGCTGCTGGGAGGACTTGTGGCAAGAACCAGAAAGTTGTTTGCTTCCCTTCAGTTCGGCTCTGTGGGCGCTGCAGGCCCTTGTCCCTGGGGAATGAGACAGCCTATTGTGTGGTCCTGCATCAGGCCAGTGCACTGTCCCTTGCACAGGGTGCCTGGGGCTGTGCTTCTGTGGTATGTGCCCATGTCCCACAGAGGTGGTCTCAATCAGACCATCTACAAAATGCATTTTTAGATTTGATTCTTGAAAATACACCTTGAACGTGGAGACTAGATAATATAATTTCTAAAGTGTTCAAAACCTGACAATAGATTTCTCTTTCTCACTAGTCCTGTGTATGGATTAAAGAGGGTCTTACAGGAAGCTTACTTTTATTGCTACTGGAAATAGAAATACCTTTTTAAAAAATTGATGCAGGCTTTGAATCTCTTGAGAATCACATGTGAGTACTGATTATGGGAAGGAGCTATAATCAAAAGGCATTTCAATAATTTCCGCTGTTTTCTAATGAAAGAGAAATAGATGTGGTTTTGTTCTTTTGGCATGTGACTAAAGATAGAAGTCAGCAAGTATCGGTGTTATTCTTCTGCATTAAGTTAAATGGAACTTCTCATTTTAAAGACACTGAAGTTTTTGGTAAATTCAGTTCTCAAGTCCCAAGTAATATAGCTGGGTGTTTATTTGTGCACATATTCTTCTATATGTGAAAAGAACATCTAATTAAAACAAATAATTAAGTTTAAGATTTCAAGTTATCCCACTTAATACACCCCCTACACCCCCAGTCATAAGGAACATGAGTTTTGAGGCATCTCATAAAATACTTACTGTTTGACTAAATCCCAGAAGTTTGTTTTTAATTCCATATTGTAAAAATTAGGATCAGAAGTTGTATTTGTTGACCAAAACAGTTTAATCCAGTGTACTTTGTAACAACATTAACTTATTTTTCTTTATCATGTTGATTTTGGAAGGATTGAATAAAGCCGCTACTTTACAGACTAAGGAAACAATTCTCTAATACATGTGGGGAGTATTACTAGAATAAAACTACCCCTAATTCTGCAAAGTTGTGCATGTAATGTCTTTTGATCACATATAAACCCAGGTGTCTAACAGCAGAGCAGGCAGAAGGAATCAAGGAGTACTTCTGCATAGCTTCCCGTTGACTTTCCCTCTTGGTGTGGGCTGGTGAGGAATTTCCCCAGCTAATTTAATTTTGTATTCCGTTTTCACTTTTCATTATTTCATACATCAATGTTCATAAATTGCAGTCTGTAGAATTTGTACATGAACTAGAAGAATTAACCAGCCCTATCCCATAACAATAAACTGCCATCGATGTGTGACCTTGCCCACTGTGATTCCAGCCATGTGCCATTTGTGCAGGGATGCCTGGGCTGTGCTCCCTTGAGAGCCTTCCTTGTGATCCTTACAGGTACAGGCTAAATGTGGATTAAATATCCACTCCAGATAATACCTTTGAAACAACTATTTGGTCCAATACCTTTCTAAAGGCCCCCTTGTCAGGCACCTTCCTTCCCCGGAGGTCAGTGACGGCAGGCCCTGCCTTTTGCTGTCTCCTGGCCCATGTGCCCATCCAGGCTCTCGTGAGCCTCAGACTCTTGTCATGGGCTGCGCCTTCTAGACTGTCTTGGGGTTCTGTGGACTTTCCTCTAAGGTCAGCACTAGACTTCTGATGAACTGAAAATGTATTTCTGACTTGTGGGAAACTTCATGGGTTTCCTCATCTGTCATGTAGGTGATTATATATGGATACATTTACAAAAATAAAAAGAGTGGGATTTTTTCCCTTCAACTTGAATATTATCCCTGTATATTGCATGAATGAGATTTTTGCATATTTCCATGAGAGTAAAAAATATACTTGCTTTAATTCTTAAGCATAAGTGAACATAATATAAAAATATATACTGAATTACTTGTGAAGAATGCATTTAAAACTATTTAAAATGTGTTTTTATTTGTAAGACAATTATAAGAAATTGGTTATTATGCTTACTGTTTTGATCTGGTGGTAAAGGTATTCTTAAGAATTTTCAAGTACTTTAGCTTTTTAAAACTGAATGAGAAAAAATTGTATAACCTGCTGTTCCTTTAGTGCAATACCATAAAACTCTGAAATTAAGACTCATTTTCAGTGCATTGTTGGAGATTACAAATAGCTATTTCTTGAACTTGCTTAATCCACAATAAAGACATATTATTGCCATTAAAAAAATAGTAGCCAGGCGTGGTAATGCACGCCTGTAGTTCTAGCTACTTGAAAGGCTGTGAGGTGGAAGGATCGCCAAAGCCTAGCAGGTCAACATTGGGGTGGGTGAGTGTGCCACTACCCTCCAGGCTGGGTGACAGAGTGAGACTCCAACTCAAAAACAAACAAACAAAAAAGGTCAGCACTAGAGAATTTGACATGACTCTTGTTTTTCTCAGGAGTTTGGCTGTTGTTTACTGGTCCTGTTGCTTAAGGTCTTTGGCACCTGGTGAGCTCAGCAGGGCAGCTAGCAGCATTTGTGTAACTAGGAAATGAGGGTGGGCGCAAGGGCAAAACTGCTGGGGAGAAGTTTTCCACCACCCCATGCCTGGAGCTCACACATTGTAAAGATGCTTATTATGGGGAGAAATATTTTTGTTGTCATCAGTAAATGTACATTAAGTGTCTGTAATGTAGATCATATAATAATGATGTTTGAATGCCTTTGTGTAGAATAAGAAAGTTTAGGCCAGTAGCTTTAACAACTAGGCTTTTTGGGTAGTTGAGATAATTTCCCTCAGGTGTGTTTCTATCGCCCCAAAAATAAAAAACTACTGTCAGTTAAATATAGATGTATATTATATTAACCCTATGACTATTACACAGAAGTTATAACATTGTTCCCCTGTGTAATTTGCATAGGAAATTGGGGTCTTGCATAAGCCATGTTTGCATGTGGGAACTAATTATATTCTTTTTTTTTTTTTTGAGAAAGCAGGATTTGTTGAGAGAACATAAAAGCTCCCACAGTGGGAGGGGACCCGCAGGGGTTGCCCTAATTATATTCTTAAGTGATTAAAGATGTTGGTAATTATATCTTCAGCTTTGTGATACTTTGGTCATGTTTATGATTAACAGCCAAGATCTTGCTCAGAAATGCAACCTCCATTTTTTTTTTTTTTTTTTTTTTTCTTACTTGGAGTCTCACTCTGTCACCCAGATTGGAGTACAGTGGCCGCTCCCGGCCACCGCAGCCTCGACCTGCTGGGCTCCGGCGATCCTTCCGCCTCAGCCTTCCAGGTAGCTGGAATTACAGGCGTGTGCTACCACACCCGGCTAATTTTTTTGATTTATTGTAGAGATGAGGTCTTGCCAAGTTGCCCAGGCGGGTCTCGAACCCGTGGGCTCAGGCAATCCACTCACTTCAGCCTCCCAAAGCGCTGGGATTACAGGCTGAGCCACCGAGCCCGGCTGCAACCTCCATTTTTTACATTCTCTTGGGAAAATAAGTTTGTTTAACAGTATAATATTGTTTTGACTCTGATTTCAGAAATAGTGTCTAGTGTGACTAGGGTGGGCGGCTTGCATTGAGCCTGATTTAGCCTGTACCTGTAAGGATCAAGATGTTGTTTCTGAGCCTACTGGGATCTCAGGCCCATTTTTGTAGAAGAACGTGTTATCACTGAACCAAAGGACTGCTGACACCCCACCGTATGCTTTTACGATTGGTGTGTGAGCATTTTGACATCGTTTGACCACTTAGGGATTCATGCTTATTGATACAGCTCTGAGATACTGGGTTGCCAAGTTGCCACTGTCCTGCTCCCTGAAGTGACTGCCCTAGAGTTTTCATGTGGTAGCTATTCTAAATGTCAGTCTTATGCTCCTGGGTTAGCAGGGAGACTCAGATTCTTTCATAAAAAATGCTTAGCAGTGTTTTCTTTCTGTAAAACTACCATATTTTCAGTAGTATAGTAGACATTGTCATATTCTACAAAGCCAGTAAATAATCATAATTATATTTTATTTACTTGGCCTTACATAGGCATTTTGTAAGTTCTGATGAATGCTAAAGGAAAGATCTCTGATTTATAATGAAATGATAGCTCTCAGATTTTTTTTTTTTCTTTTTTTTGAGTTGGAGTCTCACTCTGTTGCCCAGGCTAGAGTGCAGTGGCACACTCACAGCCACCCCAGCATTGACCTGCTGGGCTCCAGCGATCCTTCTGCCTCAGCCTTCCAGGTAGCCAGAACTATAGGCATGCACTACCACACCCAGCTAATTTTTGATTTATTGTAGAGACGAGGTCTTGCCAAGTTGCCCAGGCTGGTCTCAAACCTGTGGGCTCAGGAAATCCACTCAATGCGGCCTCCCAAAGTGCTGGGATTACAGGCTGAGCCACTGAGCCCAGCCTCTCAGATTTCCAATTTCCTTTTCGCACCTGCTTCATTAAGTTATTCCATAATTGTTTAGTTAATTTTTTGTGCTTATGTTTCTGTTTCAGATCTTGAGTTTCTTGAGGTGGCATTGAAGAGCACTAAGATCAGAAGATGAGTGAACTTGACCAGTTACGGCAGGAGGCCGAACAACTTAAGAACCAAATTAGAGTATGTCACTATGAGTATTTGTTTTTATTAATCATTTGGCTTTCAGTTCAGATGTTATCTGTTTTAGGAAAGATAGGTTACAGATGACTTACTTCTGTTTTAGGTTACAACTGAATCTTCCTTGGCCTAGTATGTACTAATTGTTAGATCCAGACACTTGGCCTACTACGTTGTTTTCAGAATTTTGGTTTCAGCATATTGTAATTTGTCATTTGAATATACATAAAGTGTCTCTATAGAGTTCATAAATGTCTTTTGCACTCTGTATCTTCACCATAGAAATGAGCTCTGTGATACCCTTGGCTACTGTATGGAACTGTGGTGTCTACCGCCCTCCCTTGGATCTTGGGACTATCAGGTTGATGGCTGGAAACTCGTTTAATAATAAGAATATTAACAACAATAGAAAAGTGTTTTAGGTGTGCCTGATGTATTTTTTTCTTCGTTTTGAAAGGGGATCTTCCCTAGAGATGATTATTGGAATGTACAACTTTGTTTTTTTGAGGCAGAATCTCACTCTCTCACCCAGGCTAGAGTACAGTGGCATGATCACTGCAGTCTCAACCTTCTGGGCTCAGTGATCCTTCTGCCTCAGCCTCCTGAGTAGCTGGAACTACAAGTGCACGCCACCACACTCAGCTAATATTTTGATTTTTTTTTGTAGGCCCTAGGTCTCACCATGTTGCCCAACTGGTCTCAAACTCCTGGGCACAAGTGCCCTTTCTCGGCCTCCCAAAGTGCCCAGACAGGAATGTACAACTTTTAATAGATTACTAGGTAAAGCAGTTATATTGAGTTGAAGATAAAAATAACTGTAATTAAACTGCACTAAACAAAAACTACCTTTCACAGAATTCTAAAACATTAAATTCTGGCCTGTGACTGGTAGAGAATGTCACACTACAGAGACAGAGTCCATGGACCTTTGTGAGGGAAGAGAGGTCTGAGGGAATGACTCCACCCCCTGTGAAGCAGGTGCTTTCATCAGACAGTTTATGCCCGTGTCTGTCCTCTCAAGAACACTATGATATGATGAGTAAGAGAAAGAGTTAGATTCCCCAGAAAAACCCAGGCTTCACTACGTCGATAGATTTTGTCCATTTGCTAAAAGTTTTCTCTGGGTTTGTTTGCATCTGTTGAACTTCAGCTATCCTTCAGGTGTCACTGTTCAGGAAGTTCATGGCATTTGGTGTGGTGAGTATAAGGATGAAGCCTAATTCTTTTCTTTTTTGAGTTGGAGTCTCACTCTGTCGCCCAGACTGGAGTGCAGTGGCCGCTCCCGGCCACCGCAGCCTCGACCTGCTGGGCTCCGGCGATCCTTCTGCCTCACCCTTCCGAGTAGCTGGAACTACAGGCGTGCTCTACTGTGCTCTACCATGCCCGGCTAATTTTTTGGTTTATTGTAGAGATGAGGTCTCGCCAAGTTGCCCAGGCGGGTCTCGAA
>NW_007087072.1:125084-125413 GCF_000164805.1 Carlito syrichta | reverse complement strand
GGCAATCTACTCACCTCAGCCTCCCAAAGGCGCGGGATTACAGGCTGAGCCACCAAGCCTAGCTCAATTATTTTTTAAAATAGTCAGTTACATGTTCAGACAGCCACTAGGGATTGGAGAAAACAGCAACAATGTCATTTTAGTCAACTTTTTCTTGAACTTGAGAAAAGATAATAAAATTATCTTAGATTTACAACCAAAAAGATAATGAAGTATTCTATACTATAAGAATCTCATATCTTAACATTTTTTTATTATTATTATATATATTTTTTTGAGTTGGAGTCTTGCTCTGTCGCCCAGACTGGAGTGCAGTGGCCGCTCCCGGC
>NW_007087072.1:95350-124829 GCF_000164805.1 Carlito syrichta | reverse complement strand
GGGAGGCTGAGGTGAGTGGATTGCCTGAGCCCATGGGTTCGAGACCTGCCTGGGCAGGCAAGACCTCATCTCTGAAATAAATCAAAAAATTAGCCGGGCGTGGTAGCGCGCACCTGTAATTCTGGCTACTCAGAGGGCTGAGGCGGAAGGATCGCTGGAGCCCAGCAGGTCGAGGCTGCGGTGGCCGGGAGCGGCCACTCCACTCCAGTCTGGGCGACAGAGTGAAACTCCAACTATAAATAAATAAATAAATAAATAAATAAATAAATAAATAAATAAAATGATCTAATTTTATCTTAATGAAAAATAAGAAAGATCTAGTTGTTTTTTTTTTATAGTTTGCTCTGATCAGACTTTTTTTTTACCGTGTTCTACACCCCCAGAATTAATAAAATATCTCTAAACTATTTGGTTTGATATAAAATTACTCCCTGAAATCCCTATCTAAATAAAAACAAAAGCGTATTCCCCTAAAATTTTTCCTGACTTGTGTACTTAAGCTTCTACATAGTTCATTTTGAGACAGTATTGTTTCAATAAATAAAACAGCAAAATTGTTATTACTCACTATCTAGTAGTAATAACAACTAACATGGGTTAATTGGGTGTTGAGAGGGGCTTCAAAACACTCTCACCTCGTTACTCTCTGCTTTTGATAATATATTTCTTCCCTCTCAAAATCTGATAACTATAGGAATATAGAAGTCAGAATTTGGGGGGCTAAGGAGCTGTATTAAACATACACTTGAAATTACCTTTTTTTAAGTTGTGGGTCTCATTCTGTGATCCAGACTGGAGTGCAGCTATGTAATCACAGCTCATTGCAGCCACGACATCCTGGGCTCAGGTTTTCCTCCAATCTCAACTTCCCAAGTGGATGGGATTATAGGTGCATGCCTGATTAATTTTTTACTGTTATTTTTGGGGTATTTTTCTTTTTTTTTTTGAATCAGAGTCTCACTCCGTCACCCAGGCTGGAGTGCAGTGGCACACTCAAAGACACTCCAGTGTCAACCTGCTGAGCTCCGACAATCCTTCCCCCTCAGCCTTCCAAGTAGCCAGAACTACAGGTGTGCGCTACTTCGCCCAACTAATTGTTTTTGATTTATTATAGAGAGCGGTCTCACGAAGTTGCCCATGCTGGTCTCGTAACCATGGACTCAGGCAGTCCTTTTGCCTCAGCCTCCCAAATTACTGGAATTACAGGCTGAGCCACTGAGCCCAGCCTATTGTTATTTTTGGATAGACAGTATCTCAATATGTTGCCCAGGCTGATCTTTTTTTGAGTTGGAGTCTCACTTGTCGCTCAGGCTGGAGTACAGTGGCACACTTATGGTTACTACAGCATCAACCTGCTGGGCTTAGGCAGTCCTTCTGCCTCAGCCTTCCAAGTAACTGAAACTACAGGTACACACCACCTTGTCTGGCTAATTTTTAAATTTATTGTAGAGATGAGGTCTCGCCAAGTTGCCCAGGCCAAAATTACCATTTTTAAGTTTACCCTGAAGATCTGTCATAAACTGTAGTGTGCTTGTGATTTGGCCTATTTTAAAGCAGTTTGTTTTTCTAATTACTACAAATTGTTCATAAGTTGTTTTTTACGAATAGCAGATTTGAATCTATTCATAGCAGATCAGTCGAGGTTGTATAGTATAGGTGAAAGACATCCAAATTAAAATAAAAGCTGAAAGGAGAGATGATGTCACCATTTGAGTTTGTTGTTTGTCTTTTTTTTTTTTGAGTCTGAGTCTCACTGTTGCTCAGGCTGGAGTGCATGGCACATTCACAGCCACCGCAGCCTCAACCTGCTGGACTCAGGTGACCCTTCTGCATCAGCCTTCCAAGTAGCTGGAACCACAGGCATAGACCACCATGCCTTGGTAATTTTTTTATTTATTGTAGAGATGAGGTCTTGAATCCCTAGGCTTAGGCAGTCCTCTCACCTTGGCCTCTCAAAGTGCTGAGATTATAGGTGTGAACCACTGCGCTGAGCTTCCACTCTGTTTTTTGTACCAAGTTTTCAAATTTCAGTTCCTGTCTCACACTTAATGGCACATGTCAGTTTGCACTTGCTGCATCTCCAGTACCCAGTGGCCATATATGGCTTGTGGCTCACATACAGGACAGTGCAATTCTAGATGACTCGCTAGGAGAGCCGCCAAGCTCCAGAGACCCTGTCATGATCAGGGTTTGTCTCTACGACATTGGTGCAGGCTTTGCCTCTGAGAATGCCTGGCGCAGCACTGTGCTCACCTTTGCCTGAGACAGGGACAGCAAAGACTGTTAAGTCCATTATCCCAAAGGGAAAGAGAAGACTCTTTTTAAAAAGTAAAATATACATTTTCTCTGATTGCTCGAAGAGTACATGCTTGGTAAAGAATGCGAAACATAGTGGATCCAATAAGAAATGATAGCTGAGACGCCGGGCTCGGTGGCTCAGCCTGTAATCCCGCACCTTGGGAGGCTGAGGTGAGTGGATTGCCTGAGACTCGGGGTTTTAGACCCGCCTGGGCAACTTGGTGAGACCTCATCTCTACAATAAATCAAAAATCAGCCGGGCGTGGTAGCGCGTGTCTGTAATTCCGGCTACTCGGAAGGCTGAGGCAGAAGGATCACCGGAGCTCAGCAGTCGAGGCTGCAGTGGCCAGGAGTGGCCACTCACTCCGGTTTGGGCGACAGAGTGAGACTCTAACTCAAAAAAAAAAAAGAAATGATAGCTGAGTGTAAGAGGGGTAGTTTTCTTTCATACATTTGTTGTTTGACCAAAAGACCCTTAAAAGACCTTGCATTCTCCTTTTGATTATTATTGAGGAAACAGGCTCTCACAGGGATGCTGATTAAAACATGGAATTTCTTAAAATACAGAGTAACTGATGGAATAAGAAAAACTCTGCAAATGTGCAGGTGCAGAGTTTTTAATCAAGTGGCATGCCAGCCTGTGCAAGTGAGCATAGTTTACTGGTGTTCCAGCCAGCTGCACTGGGCACTCCATCCAAAATGTTGCTGAGCGACTTCAAGCTGAGCGTGCCCAGGTGCTGACTCAGGCTGAAGCTGCCTGTGCACTGCTGTGCTGCTTGTCATAATTCCAAAAAGCATGAGAAAGCGACTGGTGAGTGACTTGGATACGTTCCTCTCTGGTTCAAGTAGACAGTGGATGCATCTGCAGGAGTGGAAAGGAATCTGAAATTGGAAACTAATCTGAAAGATGCATTCAAGCTTTTAGTCTTTCAAGCAGATGTAGAGCTTGTTTCCACTAGAAGACCTCTTCCTGCATCTTAAAGATTAAAGGTTCCATTATGAGAAATGCTGCACTCATTTACATAATGGTTATTGATTAGAATGAAGATTGAATTAAAGTTAAGCTGTGTTTATTTTTTATAATAGTTCTTTCCTCTGTTCAGCAGTAGCATCACCACAGTTACCTTAGGAAACCTATTTCAGGCCAGCTGTAGTGGCTAATGCCTGTAATCCCAGCACTTTGGGAGGCCGAGGCAGGCTCACTTTGCTTGAGCCCAAGAGTTTGAGACCAGCCTGGGCAACATAGTGAGACCATGTCTCTACAGAAAATCAAAAAGCCCAGTGTACTCAGGAGACCAAGGCAGGAGGATCACCTGAGCTCAGGAGGTCGAGGCTACAGTGAGCCATGATTGTGCCACTGTACTCCAGTCTGGGCAACAGATGAGACCCCATTCAAAAAAAAAAAAAGTTTTTTTTCTTTTTTTAGTTTTTGGGTGTTAGCCAAGGTGAAGTTGTTTAAATGCCATGTTTTATTTTCTCTATTTTATGTTTTCTTGTTTTTAAATCAAAGGCTATATGTAACACCAGCAAGAATAATATTCAGAAATAAATAGTAATCTCAGCACCTGATAGGTAAAATTCATTGACAGAAAGATTTGCTGCTCTCGGCCTTCTCCACATTTTACTGCTGGCTTAGAAATACTTGATTACATAATTTATTTGTTTTTTAATTATAAAGAGAATGACCAGTAATAACTTCATTGGAGATGAATTTGAGATCTAGAGATTTAGTGTATTTATAATAATTCCAATATATTTCCATATTATCAGTTGGTAATTATTTTTACCTGCTTCATAAAAGCAGAATTCATTTGCAGTGAGGTAGTTTACCCCTAAAGACTGATCTCCTGGTTATTAACCCCACCCCTTGTGGGGGGTATACATAGACACGTGTAAGTCCTGCATGTGGCTATTGGCCGTGTTGGCAGCAGGTCGGATGACAGCATATAGAGACAGTTTTCTCATTAGAAATTATCATTAAGATCTTTAAAATTTTGCCTACACTCATATTTTGAACCTTTTAAAATTATTGTCTAGTTTTCCCTCATGTTAAATATCTACTTATAAAAACATGCTAGGCCAGGCACAGTGACTCAAGTCTGTAATCTCAGTACTTTGGAGGCTGAGGCGAGAGTATTGCCTGAGCCTGTGGGTTCAAGACCTGCCTGGGCATCATGGTGAGACTTTGTCTCTACAATGAATAAAAAAATTAACAGGGCTTGGTAGAGCGCGCCTGCTACTTGGAAGACTGAATTGGAAGGATCGCCGGAGCCCAGCAGGTTGACGCTCGCGTGGCCATGAGTGTGCCGCTGCAGTCTAGCCTGGGCAACGGAGAGAGACGCCAACTCAAAAAATAAAACATATGCTAATGTGAGATTTCAAGAGGTATTCTCGAGTGTCTTTGCTCACTTAGTAGTGAAGATGTTTGAGTTAGTGTTGGTGTATCCCTCCACAGCTCTTGCTACTGGGATGGCAGCAGCCAGAAGTCTCATCCGAATGTCTCTAACCCCAGATCCCTTGTTCTTTCAGCAGAATTTAGAGTCAACATTGCTTCTCTTGAAAGCATAGTTTTTAGTTAAGCAGCCTGGAGGAAGAGTGCTTTGGGCTGGGTATCTGGTCCTTTTTGGACTCTTTCCTCTGGACCCCACCCTCCTGACCACACGTGGGCTGTTGTGAAGATAGAGCTGGCCCGTGGGAAGAGACCACAGGGGAAGCCTGGGTTCTAGGGTTCTTCATTGCTGCCCCAGCCTCCATTTCAGTTTCCCCAGTGCTAACCAGAGTTGTGGGGATTCAGTGGGTCTTAGGCAGGTGTGGGCATTGCTGCTTGTCTGTGCATGTGCTATGGGACTTGGGAGAGGTAAGGAGTGTGGGTGCTGTCCTCAGACTGCTGCTCTGTCCTCTCACTGCTCCTAGAGGCTTTCTGCGAGCCTGGCGTGTGCGGACCTGAGTCAGTGTTGGAATCTTTGCTGATTGCCCTTGTCGTTGTTTCCTAGGATGCTCGGAAAGCGTGTGCAGATGCAACTCTCTCTCAGGTGAGAATCATTAGCTATACCGTTGCCAGCCCTGCAGAGGCTGGCATGGGCCCCACCAGAGCCCCCAAGTGCTTTGCTGTGAGTCCTCCTGCACTGTGAGGACGTGTAGAGCCACTGCTCGAAGCATTGGCCATTCAGAGGAAGTAGTAGTGAAAACCAAGTATTTTCAGCCTTAAATAATTCTCTTTCTATCAAAAGCTGCTTCGATTTCTGAGGTCTAGTTCGGCAATACCTCAGAAAGTTAAGCTGTATGACCCAGAGGTTCTACTGCTAGGTACATTCCCAACAATTGAAAACTGGCTCTCAAACACACACACACAAGTGTTCTTAGTAGCACCATTCACAATAGCTGAAATGTAGAACATCCAGAATGCCTATAAATAGATGAGTGAATAAACAGTTGTGGTATGTCTATACAATGGAGTATGACTCGGCCATGAAACTGAAAGCAGTGCTGATGCACCTTCCAGACATCAAGATAAGTGGAAGGAAGCAGGGACGGATGCTGCACACTGCACAATTCTGTTGGTACAAAATAACGAGAATTGGAGATTAATAGAGGCAGAGTGGATCAGTGGTTGCCCGGGTTAGGGTGGAGAGTGGGCAATGACTGCTTGGTGGGTGTGGGTTTCCTTTTGGAGCCCGAGAGAGACCGAACCATGAAAGGGTTTGGTATAGATTGCCATCATGGAAACCCTTGAAGAACAGGGCCAGGAATCGGGCACAGTGTCTAACTAACAGGTGGGAGAGGAGGAGATGTCACAGTAGAGAATTGCCGCATCACAGGTGTTCACTCAGAAACTTTCTTATTTTTAAGATCACAAACAATGTTGACCCAGTGGGAAGAATCCAGATGCGCACAAGGAGGACGCTGCGGGGGCACTTGGCCAAGATCTACGCCATGCACTGGGGCACAGACTCCAGGTATGCTCGGGCGTGACCAGAGTGGTACCAGCCATGCTTGGGGTTGCTCTGTATTGCTAGGGAAAGTAACCTGAACTCACTCACTGTGTTTTGTAAATAAAAAATTAGGAAGTTGACTCAGAATTCTGAGCAGGCCAAGTATACCATTGACAGATGGCATATTTTCTGTCCAGGTTTCCCAGGTTTCTGCTCACCTGGGCTGAACAGTGAACCCTCCCTCTTCACCTTTCCATTTCTAGACCTTGGTTCTCCCAGCTCTCATGTGTACTGCTTGTAGGGCCTTTGGGCAGTGATCTCACCTCTGTGCCCTGGTTCCTCAACTCTCCAGCCTGCGTCTTACAGCTTCTTGGTTCACACCCTCTTGTGATTTTAGTGCCCTAGCTCAGGGGATCACAGAACCTGCCACGTGGAGCACTGGAGGGTTCACCATGTTGAGCCTTAGAGTATCGACTCATGGGTTCACAGGCCATGTGTGGCTTGCTGGTGGTTTTCAGCAGCAGACGCACGGGAAGTGTGCCTGTGAGCTGCTCTCCCCCTTCTCTCTGGACCTGTCTGCCCTGCCTTCTTGTTGTCCATCCCAAGACAGCATTTCCGTTTTTCTCCCTTCCTTCCCTCCTCTCTTCCCTCCCTTTCCTCCCTCCCTCCTCGTTCTCCTTTCCTCCCTGCCTTCATCTCTTTCTTCCTGTATTTCTCCTTTCCTTCCCCTTCTCCCTTGTCTTCTTCCCCTTTTCTTTCTTTCTTGACAGAGTCTCATTCTGTGGCCCAGGCTAGAGTGCAGTGACATTATTATAGGCTCACTGCAACCTTGAACTCCTGGGCTCAAGTGATCTCCTGCCTCAGCCTCCCTAATTGCTAGGATCACAGGCATCTGTGGCTACCTCTCCCAGCTCCATTTTTCTACTTTAAATTCACTCTGTACTTTTCTTCCAGGCATCTCCCTTCCGTGACCTCACACTTTGTGTCCTTCCCGTTCTGTTTACACTCTTGACTGAGCTGTCTATCTTAACCTGCAGCCATTGTTGAAATGAAATCTATTAAAAAACTCTCCTCTCCTTTCTTTTAGCGGCTACTAAAAAGTCTATGTTTTCTGCCTTTAGCCATCCAAATAATTCAATAAAGTGCTGTTTGATTTGTGTAACAATGACATGCTTTTTCAAGCACCTGACATGCAATGCTTACCATAGCTTTCTTTGAGTAGTATTTTTTTTTTTTAATTCAGTTGTCAGAGTGGAATTTTCTGCTTGGCTTTCTTTTTGTTTGAGAAATTGTCTGCTTTAGAGTATAAACAGCTAGAGAACAAAAGATTCTATCTTTAGTTTGTTCCATATAGTATCCCATACAATTCCACATGCAAATGAGAGCTAGCACGATAATGATGGCAGTTGTCAAAAAGAAATAAAAATGGAAAGGGGGAGAGAGGGTAGGGAGATGCTATTCAGAGGGTATTAAGTTTCAGTTAGACAGGAGGGATAAGTTTTAGAAATCTACTTGCACAGCATGGGACTATGGTTAATAATGATATTTCAAACTTGTTAATAAAGTATATTTCAAATGTTCCCACCACAAAAAAAAAGATAGTCGGGCATAATGGCTCATGCCTATAATCCCAGCACTTTGGGAGGCTGAGGTGAGAGGATTGCCTGAGCCCATGGGTTCGAGACCAGCCTGGGCAACTTTGCGAGACTTCATCCCTACAATAAATCCAAAAATTAGCCAAGCGTGGTGGTGCGTACCTGTAGTTCCAGCTACATGGAAGTCTGAGGCTGAAGGATAACCTGAGCTCAGCAGGTCAAGGCTATGGTAGCCAGGAGTGTGCCACTGTCCTCCAGCCTGGGTAACAAAATGAGATTCCAACTCAAAAAAAAAAAAAAGTAAGTATGTGAGGTAATGGATATGTTGGATTTAATCTAACTGGTTTTAATCTCTCCCTCTTTTTTTTTTTTTTTTTTTTTTTTTTTGAGTCAGAGTCTCACTCTGTTGCCCAGGCTAAAGAGCAGTGGCACGCTGTTCACAGCCACTGCTGGGCTCAGGTGATCCTTCTGCTTCAGCCTTCCAAGTAGCTGGAATCACAAGTGCCCACTACCACATCTGACTAATTTTATTTATTGCAGAGGTGAGGTCTTGCCAAGTTGCCCAGCCTGGTGTCGAACCCCTGGGCTCAGGCAATCCTCTTGCCTCTGCCTCCTAAAGTGCTGGGATTACAGGCATGAGCCACTGTACCCAGCTGAGTTTAATTGTTTACAATGTGAATATGTACCTAAATGTCACACTGTGCCCTTTAAACATACCCAACTATTTGTCAGGTAAAAATTTTTAAAACATTCAAAATAAAAAATATCAGCAAATGCTCTGTGAATTCAAAGTTAATACTTTTGAAACATTTAGAACTTAAAAGGGGGAAAGAAAGAAACAATATGTTCTTACTCATCTATCCACCTCCTGATTTACTATCAGAAGTAGATCAGAAACAAACCATGTGTTACGCCTAGATCTTGCTCCTTCTGTGAGGACAGCGATACCCTAACTAGGCAAGGCATTGGACAGTGCTGCAGCCAGGCTGCAACCCGGAGCCCACAGTACTTGGAGCACTTGTGCTTGGGAGCCCAGCCCTTGGAGCACAGTTCTGGGAGTATGGTCGTGTCCCCTGAGCAGTGTGTCTCCTTCAGCTGTGGGAGACCAGCTCCAGCAAGGTCCAGAGATTCCTGGAGATGAGACAGAGTAGGTGACTAGGGGAGAAAGAAAGGGACTGGACTACTGTTCAATATTGAGCAGAAGCTGTTTATTGCAAATTAAAGTGGGCTTTTGTCCCTAAATTTTGCAAAGTCACCATCACAAAACACAAAAGGTAGCATGTGCCTTTCACATGAACAGGTTCAGGTGCACAAAGGACACCCCCCCACTCTCAAGCAAATGTTTTTTCATACATGAGGAAGAACATGAGGAAGAACAACCACAAATTGTCTTTTTGTTTCTTATGCTTGATTAATGTTCCCCAAACCAGTTTCTTATGTGCCCTTAATTGTATTACAACTACATCATCTTGAAATAACATCACTCAATGTGTAAACCCGAAACCACCATCATGAATTATTAACTTCTACTATTCTGTGGTAATTCAAACTAGTTTCTATTAGAACAACGCTGCTATGGTTACACTCTCCTAATACCAGCTGGCCTAATTCAAACTTCATTGGCCCCCCTAAATCAAACTAAACTAACCACACTTCTACAATAAAATGGTGACCTAAATTTTCTTCAATCTATATAAACTATTTCCTAAAACCTATATCTATAAATTTCTAAAATCACATCAAGAGAAACTGTGACCTGCACTAAGCCTCCTCAATGTAACTCAAAGTTGAATTTAAATTGTTTAAAAGCAAAAACCATAAATTGTGGAAAATGGGAACAATAAACTCCCAAGTTTAGCTGTGTTCATTCCGGTTTCAGAGTCCTCTGTTAGAGCCAGCAGGCACCTTTTCTGTTTGCAGTGCCAAGTGGAAAAGGAAGGAGGGAATGGAGTCAACAGCTCCCGAACACATCCTAGTGGTCTTGGGGTCAGCGGCCCTTCTTTATCCCTAACACTCAGTGGGCCTCCATGGCCAGCTCCCAACATCTCCCCCTTTTTTATTTTTAAGCACAAAACCATGGAGCTCCGTGTTGAGCTGAGATATGCTCTTTTTTAACACTCTGAAAATGATAGGAAGTAGACACAGCAACAAAAGAATCACTGCTCCACAAATTTCCACATTAATGAATATAGACATCAACGATGTTGATTGGGAGCCAGCCATGGAGGCCCACTGAGCGTTAGGGATCAGGAAGGGGCCGTTGACCCCGAGACCACTAGGATGTGTTCAGGAGCTGTTGACCCCATTCCCTCCTTCCTTTTCCACTTGGCACTGCAACCAGAAAAGGCTCCTGCTGGCTCTAACATTTAGCAGCCAGGCTCTCGGCTGGGTGGCCTGGAAGGGATGAGTGGTAGCTGCAGGCAGGTGTGTCCAGGGACCTGGGAGAGGGATGTGTGGCCAAGCAGTGGAGGCAGGCTCGGGGCCCAGAGTGGGACAGGTGGGCACCAGATCCTGGTGTGGAGACTTTATCTTCCATCTGGTCTCAAACACACATTGTGCCTTGGAAAGCCTCAGGCTCAGCAGGAAGAAAAGCAAGGGCCGAATAAGCAGGACCAGGCTTGCTGTTGTGGCTACCCCGTGGGCATGGGCAGGCACCTTAGGAGACCCTGTGGGATTCTGGTGGTGGCTGCGCTCTTGTTCTCAGACCAGTTGCTAGATGCATGACATTCATTGTATAATTGCACAATCATAGAGAAAATAAAAACAGTGATAAATCAGGAAGTCCTCTGCTCTCCAGAGGCCTCTAGGGATTGTCTGTTCTGGGTAGATGTGTTTTCTGCATAAGCCAGGGATTGCCTCATTAAGGTCCAAAATAGGTTTTTTGGAGAGGATGGTGAGTACTTTCCTTAATCATCTTCATGTTTATTGCTTTATAAACAGAGTTTATTATACTAGATCTTTTCATGATTCAAAGCTGTAACTTGTGAGTTCCACTGTATTTTATTTGTGGACAAACTTGCAGTGACTAGAGTGTCTTTAAAAATTGCAGGAGAGGCCCACAATGAGTGGTTTGTATGTGTATGTGTATTAATATTATACTATATACGTGTTATACCTGCATCAATGTGTTATATGATATACTCATTTATACTAAAGTTCTACTTTTACTGATATTTTTACTTCTCTTTTAGCGATGTTCATATTACTTTCTGAAGTCTGAAGGGTTTTCTTATATTTGGGAGTGGAATGCAGCCACATGAGCTAGGCCTGAGACCCCTCCTCTGAGTCAAATGAAGGATGATGGGTATCTGGATGTGGTCCCCTCCTTTCAGTGTTATGGGCCCCTTTGGCTCTCTGCCTGGCCCTTGCCCCTGTGTTCTGGGTGGGTGGCACCTCAGGTGATTGGTTTGTGACTAGGGAAAGGCACCGGAGGCAGAATGAACCCAGGTTTCCAGCAGTTCCCTGACCTGGGATTAGGAGGCATGTCTTCTTCTCTCACCTTCTCAGGGATCAGTGGGCAGCTTATGTTCCCCTAACCCCTTGGTGAGTCAGCAGTTATTAAGCTATCTGCCCTGGAGACCTTGGCTGAGGTGACCCTCCCGACCTCGGGTGTGGAGGGGTGGGGGATGAGCTACTTTGGATCAGCTCTGATGCTCTGTTCAGTCTCAGAAAGGCCGCAAGGAAATAGCGCAGCAAGGAAACCTTATGCCATATCATGGAAATTGCTCCTATGCCTCATATGCTGGTAGTTGAACCTGGATGAAGGGTTTGCGTTACAAATTGTGTCAGAAACTAGTAGGATTAGTTCTGTGATAAATATTGTGATGAAGTGGTGATGCAAAGGTTTGTATTCCCTGCCTGAGTCATTGATGCCTTTGCAGGAGCAGTTTGTGCTCAGTACCTAAAAACACAACTTTAATAAAAAGTGTCTGCTATCAGCATGCTCCAGCTTTGGATCAACTTAAAAAAGCCTAGCATGTGCCAGGGCGCAGTGGCTCACGCCTGTAATCCCAGCACTTTGGGAGGCAGAGGCGAGAGGATTGCCTGAATCCAGGGGTTTGAGACCAGCCTGGGCAACTTGGCAAGCCCTCATCTCTACAATAAATTTTAAAAATTGCCAGGCTCAGTGGCTCAGCCTGTAATCCCATGCCTTTGGGAGGCTGAGGTGAGTGGATTGCCTGAGCCCGAAGGTTCGAGACCTGCCTGGGCAGGCGAGACCTCATCTCTACAGTAAATCAAAAAATTAGCTGGGCATGGTATTGCACGCCTGTAGTTCCAGCTACTTGGAAGGCTGAGGCGGAAGGATCGCCAGAGCCCAGCAGGTCGAGGCTGTGGTGTCCGCGAGTGGCCACTGCACTCCATTCTGGGCGACAGAGTGAGACTCCAACTCAAAAAAAAAAACAATGACAAAAAAAAAAATTAAGCCAGACTCAGTGGCTCAGTCTGTATTCCCGCCCTTGGGAAGCTGAGGTGAGTGGACTGCCTGAGCCTGCAGGTTCAAGACCTGCCTGGGAACTTGGCGAGACCTCATCTCTACAGTAAATCAAAAATTTAGCAGAGCGTGGTAGCACGCGCCTGTAGTTCCAGCTACTTGGAAGGCTGAGGTGGAAGGATCGCCAGAGCCCAGCAGGTCGAGGCTGCGGTGGCCGGGAGCAGCCTCTGTACTCCAGTCTGGGCAGCAGAGCGAGACTCCAACTCCAAAAGAAAAAAAATTAAAAAATTAGCCAGGCGCCTTTAGTTCCAGCTCCTTGGAAGATTGCTGTAGAATGATTGCCTGAGCCCAGCCTGAGTGACAGAGTGAGACTTTAACTCAAAAGCTGCTGAAATGGCTAAAAACCTATGTTTGATAAAATTCTTAAAACTGAAAATAGTGGCCGGACTTGGTGGCTCAGCCTGTAATCCCAACACTTTGGGAGGCCGAGGTAAGTGGATTGCCTGAGCCCACAGGTTCAAGACCAGCGTGGGCAACTTGGCAAGACCTCGTCTCTACAGTAAATAATGCCTGTCATTCCGGCTTCTTGGAAAGCTGAGGTGGAAGGATTGCCAGATCCCAGCAGGTTGACACTGGGGTGGCCGTGAGTGTGCTGCTGCACTCCATCCTGGACGACGGAGTGAGACTACAACTGAAAAATCAAACAAACAGACTGAAAATTGTCACATCATTATATACCATACTGACAGACACCTTTGCAGAGAATTGTGAGGAGAGCCTTCGTGCTCTTCCACAGAAGCAGCATCTTCTGTGGGTCCTTGGAGAAGCCCTCAGCGGCGGTGGCTCCTGGGCTTCCTCTCACCCGCCTTGCTTTCCCACTGTGGAAAGTTCCTGGGCTGGTCCTCTTACTTTCCTGTAGTAGAGCTCCTTTCCATGCGCAGATCTCAAGCTCAGCAGTTGCCAGAGCAAGGAAATAGTTCTGCCCCCAATTCATGGCAGGGCCTGGTCTCTTCTGGACCAGGTGCGGTTGTGCTGTTGTTTATCATCTCCGTACCAAGTGAGTGGGAGGCGAGTGCCTCCTCCTGTTTCTAGGAGACCGTGATTCCAGTTTTAGCTCAGTCTAGGAAATTTCATGGGGTTTCTTGGGTGAAAAATGTTTCATGAATTTGCAATGTCTAAAAGCTTATTATTCCTTTATATTCTGGCTTTCTCTGTGTCAGAATGAAACAGAAATTGTATACTAAATATTTTGTACCACCTTTGGCTCTTGAAAGATCTGTATATCTCCAATTTGATTTATAATGAAAGGAAACTGAACAGAAGCAATTATGAGATGAAGTCAACCTGTCTTAGCAGACAAAAGGAGTAGCTTTGGTGATCTGCCCTGCATTCAGAGCCATGTACTCTCCAGTCTGAATTATTATCTGTGACAGTATTTATTTGTTTACTTATTTATTTGTATGAGTCAGGGTCTCACTCTATCTCTCAGGCTGAAGTGCAGAGGCACAATCACGGCTTACAGCAGCCTCGAACTCCTGGACTGAAGGGATCCTCTCCTCAACCTCCTGATTAGCTGTACTACAGGCCCAAGCCACCACACTCAGCTTGATTTTTTTTTTTTTTTTTTTTTTTTTTTAATGTGTAGAGACATGATCTCACTATGTTGCCCAGTCTGGTCTCGAACTCCTGTTCTCAAGCAGTCCTCCTACCTCAGCCTTCCAAAGTGCTGGGATTGCAGGCATGAGCCACCATGACTATCCAGTATTTTTATTTGTGTTTTCAGAGCTGTTCTAACATTTAGAGTTTTGCTTTTTGTTTTTGGCTTGTGAATAAGAGGTTTCTCTTGTGCTGCTGTAACACTGAAGTTCATGTCACCAAAGTTGCAGCTAGGCATAGTGGCTCACACCTGTCGTCTCAGCACTTTGAGAGGCCAAAGTGAGAGGATTGCTTGAGTCTTTAGGTTCAACACCAGCTTGGCAACGTAGTGAGACCCTGTAGGTAGAAAAACAGAAAAAAGGAGTCAGCACATTTTAGTTTTCATTTGTTAGCTATGTAGGATTTCTGTTTCAGGCAGGACTGATGGGCCTGCATTTTTCCTCTTGTCTGTCGCTCCAGGCTTCTCGTCAGTGCCTCGCAGGATGGAAAACTGATCATCTGGGACAGCTATACCACCAACAAGGTAGGGGCTGCACAGTTTCTTCCCTGGAAAGCCAGCCCATGAAGCAACAAGGTTCTAAACCCTGGATTCAGTCTTGTTGAATCATGAACACAGGATAGGCAAGGCAGTCACAGCATGCTTTGTTTTCTGTCACAAAGTCGTGTAAGTGAGGCAGAAGCTATACCACACTGGCACAGGCTGCTTGTCTGTCTTCTGGACCTGGTGCAGGTGCTATTATGCTCACCTCCTTCCCAGGCAAATGGGGGTGAGTTCCTCCTTCCCAGACAGGTGGGCATGAGTGCCTCCTCAATGTTTCTAGGATACCTGGATTCTAGTTTCAGGTTGGTCTGGGAAGTTTCATGTTTTATTTATAGAATGGAGAAATATAGCTTTTCATTTAGTTACTGGCTTTTACAGTAAATAATGTGAAAGGCATTATACTTTCTTTCTTTTTTTTTTTTTTTTTTTTTTTGAGTTGGGGTCTCACTCTATTGCCCAGACTGGAGTACAGTGGCCGCTCCCGGCCACCGCAGCCTCGACCTGCTGGGCTCTGGCAATCCTTCTGCCTTAGCCTTCCAAGTAGCTGGAACTACAGGCGTGTGCTACCACGTCCGGCTAATTTTTGATTTATTTTGGCTTGTGAATAAGAGGTTTCTCTTGTGCAGCTGTAACATTGAAGTTCATGTCACCAAAGTTGCAGCTAGGTAGAGATGAGGTCTCGCCAAGTTGCCCAGGAGGGTCTTGAACCCGCGGGCTCAGGCAATCCACTCACCTCAGCCTCCCAAAGGTGTGGGATTACAGGCTGAGCCTCTGAGCCCGACTAGGCATTATACTTTCAAGGAGAAGTTATTTTAAAAACTTTACCCAAGGTTGTATTGTGTAGCAGATTCAATATGTGTAGTAGATTCGTTATATATGTATAGCAGATTCAACTCAGTTATATTTTACTAGAGAATACTAAATGTGGCTGGGCGCAGTGGCTCATGCCTATAATACCAGCACTTTGGGAGATGGAGGCGTGAGGATTGCCTGAGCCCATGGGTTTGAGACCAACCTGGACAATATGGCGATAGCTCATCTCTACAATAAATCAAAATATTAGCTGGGTATGGTGGCACGTGTCTGCAGTTCCAGCTACTTTGGAAAGCTAAGGTGGAAGGATCACCTGAGCCCAGTAGGCTGAGACTGCAGTGGTTATCAGCAGCATGCCACTGTACTCTAGCCTGAGTGACAGAGTAAGACTCCAACTCAAAAAAAAAAAAAAGAATACTAAATGTGTGTAAATGGTTGCACTAATTACAACCAATCTAAAGCATGGGAGGGATATGACAGGATTATAGTGTCCAGTTTGGCTCTGTAAAAAAATTTTTGATGTTTTTCAAGTGAATTTATAGCTATTTGCCAGGTTAATGTAGTGCTTTCCTTCCAGTGTGTAGTTTTGATAAACAGGTAGTTCTTCTATGACCCAAGTACCCACCTGACCGTAACTGCTACTTTAATAAACTGCACTTCCGTGTGCAGCACTGGATTCGGCACTAGGCTCTGCCTTATCTGACTGACCACATGTGGAACTTACTCTCTAAATAATTTTGGCCCTGATTTTGCTATGTCGCCTTCTATTCAATGAATGTTGGAGATGAGAAATAAAATTACAGTATCAGTGTTAATGTCTTTGTACTTGCTAATGTTTTGAACAGTACCAGTGTTTGTGTTTTAGACCCTGATTCATTATAAAAGGCATGCCATTTCTGAAAACTGGGTCCTTGAAGGCTCTTAAAATTGTCTATGTTCCTGTTGTTTAGGTCCACGCCATCCCTCTGCGCTCTTCCTGGGTCATGACCTGTGCGTATGCCCCTTCTGGGAACTATGTGGCCTGCGGCGGCCTGGATAACATCTGCTCCATTTACAATCTGAAAACTCGCGAAGGGAACGTCCGTGTGAGTCGTGAGCTGGCGGGACATACAGGTACGCATCCTATTAGTAACCTTCACGGGACACGCATCCTCCTTGGTAACCTTTACAGGATACGTGTCCTCCTTGGTAATCTTCACGTAATAGAAGCTGTTCCTCTGGGGTACACTGTACTCACCTCTTGCCAGTCATTATTAATGAGATTGATTCAAGTAAAAGTTACAGTAGTGACCTGAAGTTTTCTGAAAATGAAACAGAAAACAGGCCTGATAGGACTTCACCAGTGAAAAACCCATAGACTTAAGTCGCTTTCACCTGGGATGCACTCCACATGCCTCCCCAGCTAGCACTGTTGAGGAGGCAGCCGGGTCCTTGGTTGGTCCTGTGGGCCATTTCAATTATTTTGAACATGGCTACTTTCAAAATTAGGTGTCTTGCCCAGGCCTCATGTACTTATGCCTCTAACTCATAACCAAAAGCCTCCCGTTTCTCAAAGGGAAGACTTGCCTGTGTTTTGCCTCTGGGGCTGGACTATATTCTCAGAAGTTCTGACCCCGGTGTTGTTCTGGCAGGCACTCGACCAAGCTCACCTGCCTCACATGCAGCCACAGAAACCATCCCAATTAACACATTCTCTACCAGCAGATTTTTCACTTTCTAATACTGAGAATGGGTGAAAATAAGAAAAATCTGAGACTGGTTGCCACAAGCTGCTGTCGTTAAGCATAAGTGAAGTAGTCTTTTCTAAATTGTCCCCTTTTTTCACAGTACAGCTGAAAATTGCAGACATGTCCAGTATTTGCCTTAGATACCACTCTGACTAGCCTTCCGTACTTTGTATTTTTATTCAAATTATAAACTCGAAAAGACAGTCTTTCACGATGAAGTATCATGGATTCACCCAAGGGACGTTCTTGTTCAGGTTTGCACAGTGTTGAACTTATTTAAAGCATAATTTATTATGGATTCAATCTGCATAATCTGCTTGGATTTGACTGCATTCTTGGAAAAACGCAAAAACCACATAAGTTGTAGGAATCTGTTTTGTGTCACTATTTTTGAAAAGAAAGTTGTACTTGATGGATGTGTTGACCATTAGCCATGTATTGTGGTTTTCTTCACTTGTCCCATCAAAAATTTTAATGCTAGAGATTTTTTCATCTTGGACACTATAGTATGGCTCCACTTTTTTTATTTCTTTGGGCATTTATATCTGTAGTGCATCTTATTGTAATACCTGTTAGTTTCAGTTGTGATCCTTTCTATAAAGTCATCTCCATTAAATAGTCCGGCAACTTCACTTATACTTTGAGGATCATTTGGAAATACCTTGACACCTGAATGACCCATAAACGCTTCTAAGTTCCCTTTTGGATCATATTTGTCCACTCAATGTCTGATTTGTTCTCACCAGTACTAGATTCACTGTCATAGATTATATGCTTTATATTTCTTTGTTTACATTGCATCATTACATCAATTTTTGTCTCACTATCACTAATAAGTTCAGTGAATTCACCGTCAACCTTGGAACTGTCATCAGCATATATTTCTTCATTTGTCATAATTATGGTAAATTATTTTAACATTGAAGTATGAAAGCCCTGAAATCAAAATACAAATATACAGCACTAATTGCAACAAAATAATGACCAACTTGCAATTTTTCCCAACTATGTAAATCAATAACAACATTGCATAGTTGATATCAGATAATTCTCTCAATTAATTTTCTCACTCCTTGCCTGACTATTCATTTTCAAGCAAAATATAATAACACATGCATATGACAACATTGCAGCATTCAGAAATAAATTCACATCAGCAGCAACCAGAAGCAGAATTTGGAATGACATAATTCATGTCAGTGGTCACAAATGAGTTAAGATAAGTGGGACTGATTTTGACATCCATGAAGCAGTCTTTCAGATAAGCTGGTTTGGGCCAGATGAGAGATGTGCTGCCAGTTTTGTTGATTTCTGTTCCTCTTTCCTTCCGCCTTCTTCCTGCTTTGGGGTTGCCTCCATCTTGCTTTTCTGGCTTCATAAGGTGGACCCCTTGGCTACTAGTATTTATTGTGCTGTGCCTTCTGGAATCTGTAAATTTTGTCTTGCACCAAATTTGGGGAAGTTTCCTTCATGTCTTCAGATTTGTTCTCCATCCTGTGGTTTCCTGTCCTCATACTCTGATTCCTGCTGGTGCCTTGTCTGGGGCTTCACTCTCCCACTCACATTCACACTCCTTTGACTCCTCTTATCTCTGATAGACTGTTCAAGCTATCCAGCAGATTTTTAAATATCAGCTGTACTTTTTTTCATTTCTAGAATTTCTATTTGCTTTTATTTAAAACTTGGTTTTGTTTTCCTGATGAGGTTTTCTTTTTATTTATTTGTGCATTTAAAAAAATCTGTGAGCAGCATAGTTACAATAGCTGCCTTTAAAATTATTCTCTGCTAGTTCCAGCATGTTATCTTCTGGGCTGGTCCTTGTGGTCCTCTCCTCTGAAATCTGGGCAACATTTTGCTGTTTCTTAGTATATGTACTCATTTCAGCTTGTATCCTGTACATTATAAGTGTGTCATAGAGACTTTATTTCTGTTATGTTCTTCTGAAACACCAATGTTTAGTTTTGTTTTATTGAGCAGTACAACTCTGTTTTTTCTTTGTGGGCAGTGGCATGAGCCTTGTTCTGTCCTCTTTGCGTGGGCCTACTGCGTGGGGTCTGCCCTCTGCCTGTGCACTGCAGACATCGTTTCTGGGCACTTCTGTTTTAGGGCTCCCATTCTGTGACTTTCTGCTTTCTGGATTTTATTCTTTCCTCTCTGACTGTGGTTGCCCAGAAGTCTGTGTGCTGGCTCTCAGAAACCTTTGGCTGCGGATCTTCTGTCTGAGAGTTGCTACCGACAGGCCTGCCCTCAGGGAAAGTGCTTCCAAAACAGGACACTCTTCCAGTGCCTTCCATGCCTGTGAGTGTCGGCCTCCTTCTGTATCCAGCTGCTTGTGTTCCCACTGGCTTTAGGTGTTTGCTTATAGACTTTGTCCGATGCTCCTAGTTATTTCTGGAGAAGGCCACTCTTGTGGAAGGAGCTACTGGCTGTTGTAGATCCTGTTGGGTATGTGCACTCATAACCTTACCACACTTGGAAGAAGGGTAACGGGCAGACCAGTGTGTTATTCCATTAAACGGAAGGTAGTTGAGTGTGTTAACACAGACTGTGTGTGTATGAAACGCAAGAAAACAAAAAATTGGAATTTGTAGGAATATCTTAGAAATTTTGTTCCTTCATATTTCTTGAAATTTTACTTTTCAGGAGTCAAGTGTTTTTTGGCTTTGATCTCAAGAATATTTGTGACTTTCTTCAGACATGATTCATATTTTTCAGCTTCAAATCAATAAAGTAAAAATTTAAGAATGCTTTGATTAGTGTCTTACTATAGTGGGGGGGCAAAGGTATGCTCAGTCAGTAGGGGGGTGAATTGGGGGATTTGAGGTCTTTGTCTTGTTTCAGACCTTTTAAGGATCCCTTTGATTAGCTAAGTTTTCATTACTTATGCCATTGTCGCTCTGACGTCTCAGTTTAGAACCCTTTGTTAATCCATGTCATTGAGAAATTTCCTCAGAAAAATCTTAGAATTTCATTGTATAGGAAGCATTTTTAGTGACATCTTAGCAGCTGACCGAATCCTTAGAGATCGCTGAGCAGTGTGGTGGCAGGAGTCATTACAGTCAGTTTTGCAATGAGACTCCTGGTTATCAGTGGGGTGTTGTGTTGTTTCTGTAAGGTATGAGACCCATATTGGGACAGGCAGATGCTTCTGACTCTCTAGTCTGCTGCCTGGGCTTTGGCAGCTCTTCAGCAATACTGCAGAGAAAAAATGTCAGATGGGCTTTCTGCCTTGTTGGAGTTTTGCCTTTTAAGATTCTGTCTCAACAAAATAAAAGATGCCATCTGAAAATAGTTAATCAAATGAATTTGCAGTGATCAGGGTAGAATGTTTATTGCTATTATCATTTTAAAATTATAGCTAGCATAAACTTTCCAAATTCTATTTTGTGGAAAATAATTATAAATGCATTAAACTATATTTGAAAATGTATTAATTCCTTAAAAGCTCATTTCTGATTATCTAGCCTAGTCTTGCAAGATTATTCCCAAAGCACACCCCTAAGGGCTAACAAAGAAGGACTTGACACTTGTTCTTGGAAGTTTGTTCTCCGCAACGCCTCTCAGATCAAATATTAGACAAGCTAACCCTTACTGAGATTATTCTGATCAAGATGACCACAGCTACATTTTGGTCAAAAGCTTAGCGGGGTCCTTACACAGTATGGCATAGTTGTCAGTGATGACCTTTCACTCCTGCTGGAACCCACTGTAGTAGCTGAAGCTTGGTTTTCTAGACATCGCGTCTTCATCCAATGAGAAGTGGACCATTTTCCATATTCATAAAAGTACAATCAGATGCCGTGACTCACACCTGTAATCCCAGCACTTTGGGAGGCGGAGGCGAGAGGATTGCCTGAGTCCAGTGGTTCAAGACCAGCCTGTGCAACTTGGCAAGACCTTGTCTCTACAATTTATCAAAAAATTATCTGGGCGTGGTGGCATGTGTTTGTAGTTCCAGCTACTTGGATGGCTTAGGTGGAAGGATTGCCTGAGCCCAGCAGGTCGAGGCTGTGGTGGCCATGAGCATGCTGCTGCACTCCAGCCTGGGCGTCAAAGTGAGATTCTGACTCAAAAAGAACAGAAAAGAAAGTTCTAGATCCTGCAGCGAGCAGAGTGGGCAGCTTCACAGTGGGGTGGGGGTGGGGATAATGTTTGTACGTTGCCTCCTTTTGAGAGTTTCAGTTAACAATATATCTTTTCCCAGAGAACTTTCTGATGGAGTCTTTTTCATCCTGTCTGTTAGTGAAGAGTCTCTTCTTGCAGATGACTTGACCTAACTCAAATTGACTGACTTAGGAGGAATTTGACTGGTTCAGTAACTGAAAAGTAATAGATTGGGCTTTAAATATGGCTCACACCTGCAATTCCAACACTTGAGGGGAGGAGATGAGAGGATCACCTGAGCCTAGGGATTCAAGACCAGCCTGGGCAACTTAGTAAGACCTCGTCTCTACAATGGATAAATAAAGAAATAAGCCAGGCATGGTGGTGCATGCCTGTAGTTCTGGCTACTTGGAAGGCTGAGGTGGAAGGATTGCCTGAGCCCGGTAGGTTGTGGCTGCGATGGCTGTGAGTGTGCCCCTGCACTCCAACCTGGATGACAGAGTGTGAGACTCCAACTCAAAACAAAAAAAGAAAAAGAAAGTACAGTGAATTTCTGTTCTGACAGGTACCAGTGAATTTGGATGTAGAAGATGCTGACTCCCCATCACATCTGCTTTGGGAGTCACGATAGGGCAGGTAGGGGAGTGGGACGCTGGCTCTGGGCTGTCGTCAGTCTTGGCATCCGGGCTTCACAGTCATGCCCGCTGTGGGGGCTGGGCTGCTGCAGGCCGGTGCATTTGGGCAGATCTGGTCCCTCCATGCTGCCCCATGAGCCTCATTCCATCCTACCCACCTGCCCTTTCTCTGGGAAACAGTATACATACCAGTTCGGGTTGTGCCTGCCTTTGACCAGAATGGGTCTCACACCTGCCCCAAGCCAAATCCTGCAGTTCTGATGGGTCCCAGGCCTTTTGGCAGGAGGTGAACAGCCCTGAGCCACCAAGGCCCTACGGCTCCAGTCCTTGGAGGGCTAGGGCACTTGCACGTGATCTACAGGGCTTCTAGGCCATCTGCTTATGTTTTCCCCTGGGTCTGGTGCTTGCATGACATAAGTTTGTTCCCTCTCTTTTGCATAGTAAATCTTCCTCATAATAAAAAACATTATTTGTTATTTTCTCACTTTCTGCTTTCTCTCTTTCCTGGTCGTCTTGAAGAAAGTGCCTCTGCTGCCAGGCCTCCTGTGCATGCCTAGTGCAGGCCGCGGCTGTCCCTCGAGTTCTGGCCAGGAGTGCTTCCCTCCTGAGCACCGATGTCCAAGCACGCTTGCTGTGTTCCCTGGAGCTGAGCCTGGTGCAGCACAGGTGCCTTAGGCCGTCTGAGAGTGGCCGCCTAGCGATTGGGCCTGACTGTCCCTGGCTTCCCATGTTTGCCTGCCTGGATGTCCTGTGCTCCTCCTTCAGGTGCAGCCTCCTTCTTGGCCCCTGGGTAGGGGTGCTCTCCAGGATGCAGGCAGCAGAACCAAAACTGTCAATGTGTGTTCATTGTAGAAATTTTGGATACAAACCTTGAATTATCTTCTTTTACGTCTTTAACCTATAATCCCACCCAGAACCATAGTGTCTTCTCTCAGGAGCTGTAAAGAGTTCCATTGTGTGGTGCACAGCTTACCCCTTCTAGGAAGTTTCCTGCTTTTTATTAGTTATTGTAAATGTTTCTTCAGTAAACACTAGACATGGAGCCCCCGTGGTGATACTCTTGGGATAAGAGTTTTCTCCAGGGCTGCACTCGGTCCCGTGTCTGCGCATTGTTTTCTCTTGCTGTCTCAGGGTCGGCAGCCACGTCAAATCAAGAAGTGTGTACACCTGCATTGCGCTCTTCCCGAGCTGGTGAAGTGCTCTCTTCTAGATGTCCCTCACCCTATCCTTGTTGACACACGTACTGCCTCCCAGGAGCACGTCCCTCACTCAGGTTCTGCTTCCTACCCCCGCCTCACTTCCAGCCACCTCCTTTCTCCTGGCAGTCACAGACTTGTCGCTGGTGGTCTCCACGAGACATGGGACAACCCTTCACGTCCACTACCTGAAAGACCAGGCCTCTGGTCTGGGCTATTTTAGCCTCTCCCCGAAGCACACATTGACACCCTTGTGCCTTGCACTTCACACTGGGTACGCACTTTTTTTCAGGGTCTGTTTTCCCTGCTCCTCTGCAGGCTTCCAAAGAAGGAGGGGCGTTTTCACCCCAGGTACCTCCACACGCCCCCAGGGAATTTGTTCTTTCTTAAGTCGTAACAGAAATAGGTAACTGCCTCTTTTAATGAGAACTTTTTGTGTGCACAGACAGCTCTGTTCCCTAGCAGTTTTCTGAAATGACCCCTAGTTCACCTGAGAGACTGGGGCTCTGAAAGAACCTGCTGGAATGTTCACTGCTGATTAGCAGCCATGCTGGCAGCAGAACCCAGAGTCCGCCATTGTTACCACTCATGGGCCTGTCAGCCAAAGGCCCCTGTGAGGCTTCCCTGGAAGAAAGGGTGCCCCTGGTCTCTGCACACAGAGTAGGCCTTGCAGTGATACTTGGTGACCTTGACACTGCCCACCCTGCCCTCCATGCCACGTTGAGTACTCCTCCCCTGCCGCGCGTCATGGCTTAGCCTTGGCCACCTTCACGTGCTCAAGAGTGGCCACAGCTAGGCAGAGCTATTCCACCAGGTTCATGTTGTAAAACAGCATTGACTGTCTCCTGCAGCGCGGGAGCACTGTCCTAGAGTGAGAAAGCACAGGAGTGTGGTACTCAGAGTGCGTCGACTAAACGTGTTGCATGTTGCTCCCCAGCTGTCGAAGTGGGCAGGCTGTAAGTCAGGGACCCTCTGCAGTCGTAACTGTTGGCAGGTACTTCTTGGACCCTTTCTCGGTGCCCAGGAGCTGCGATTGTGTGTTCTGTCTCTGGTTCTTGGGGTGGGAGGCCGATGGTTCTGGTGGCTCCACTGCAGAGGAGGGCAGAGCACATCTTGAGGGTGTATCCTTTGTGTCCCCGCTTGGCCCTGTGTGCAGTGCTCATGTTCTGGGGTGTCCATGCCTCTTCCTTCCTGCCCATTCATGCTTCAGTGTCATGCAGGTAAGTGCTGTGAGGCTCAGGGAAGTGAATGGGGTGGGCACTTTACAGGCTGAGGGTGGGACTAGGGATGACGTCCTGAGGGAGGTGACAGTTCAGCTGATCAGAAGCAAAGGTGACAGAGTAGGGAGCCTGTGGGGTGGACTCAGAGGCCCAGGAAGAGGGGGACCAGAACCCCTGGAAGAGCCAAGGTGACTGTGTGGGGCCCAGAGTGTGCAGAGCTCACCTGTGTGGTCCCTGGTGTCCCTTGGATGTGATCTCCAGGAAATACTGGGTCACATGTCCTTTCCTAGGTGTGTAGTTGATGTTTTGAAATCTGTCATTTCTACATCTTGTCCTGTGGAACCTGTTGAGTCATGTTTGTTAAATAAAGCCTCATCTTCTCTGGATTCTTACATTTTCCATATTAAAACTCCCAGTGGGTTTCTTCTCTGCATGTATTTTATTCTTGGTTTTTCCGATTTATGCAGTGTCCTGTGACTCCTTGGTATGTCCTGAGAAGGAAAGGTTTCAGCAAACCCCCAGATCTAAGCAGGAGTCTTGGGAAGCGCCAGTGCCAATGTGGCCCCAGAGTGGTCAGGCTCAGGCTTGTCCATTGGCGGCCCTGGGCAGACAGAGGCTTGCTGACCCTGAACTGACAGTCCTGAGATAAGTGCACAAAAGCAGGAGAGAGTGGTTAAACAGAGGCTATGAATGTGAGATCACTATGTGGATACTGCATATTGATTTTGTTTTTGCCTTTTCTCATTTCACAACTGTTCAGGGTGGGGCATAGTGCATCTGTGCCGTCTCCACAGCCTCACAGACTCGCCCGTCTAGTTTCTGATGTGTCCTTCCCTGTGGGTGTGGGTGGCCATGCTCAGGGACACAGAGATGTCCTATGCTGCCTGAGGTACCAGCGCTGCCGCCCTGTGGAAATAAACCCACTCCCACGTATTCTCTGAGCCCCCACTGAATGACGCAGTCACTGTCCTGTAGCTGGGCTGGTTTTTTCCTGCTCCCCAGTTAGCCGTTGCCTCCCTGGCTCTTAGATCTCTCTGGTCGCTCATCCATCCTCTTCTCTCCGCTCCTGTGGTTGCTAGGGGTTCCTTTCCCTCTTCCTTTTCCTTCCTTGGCACCCTGATGTGCTCCTCAAGTGACTTAGTGACTGTCCTGTGCACTCCCCACCAGAAGGTGGCTCCAGGAGAGCAGGAGGCATCCCTGCAGTTCATCCATGTGCCAGGTGTCCCGGTGCTGCCCGCCAGGCACCGTGCCCATTCTGACTGATGAGTTCTTGGATGAGCAAATCAGAGGAGGAAGCGGTCCCCCAGTCTCTGGTGTGCTGAGCAGAAAAGCAGGTGAAAGATGCAGTGCCACGGGTGTGCTCTGTTATCACTGCCCTGGAACTGTGCGGCAGTCTCTGGCCAGAAGTGTACACACCTCACTGCCTTGTTAATTCCCATGTGCACACATGGAACACAGGTAACTAACCTGCAAGGGGGTGTTATAACTAGACATTGAACTTCCCTTCTGCCAACACACTTGTTCATGTTTGAGAGACTAGAATCCGGGCTTGCTAGACTTGGGTTGTCATTTGGGTCTGCTCTTCGCCAGGTTACTTGTCCTGCTGCCGATTCCTGGATGACAATCAGATCGTCACCAGTTCTGGAGACACCACGTGGTGAGTACCTGGGCCCAGCAGGTGGTGCATCTGAGACCCCAGCTGGCCTAGCACATGCCTCTGTGCATGCCGGGAGGTCTAGACGGGTAGGAAACCTGGTTCCTGACATTAATCAGCTATCTCCAGGGTGAAATGGCCTTAGGCGTTGGCTCAGAGCTGAAATACCACTATCTGCACAGTGGTGCTTGAAGCTCCTGCTCCTCCTTTTTTCCTTCTAGATTTTTCCCTGCTTTGGTGGTGGTTTACAGTCCTTCATGGGAATGAGGCAGGCACCATCTCATTGTGAACATAAACATAGCAGGTGTCACAGCCCAAGTGAATTATGACAGACTCCTTAGAGCTTTCACCTTCCAGGTAGATGGAAGCCCACTTAAAGAAACTCTAGAACTGTTTTGTCTGTGGCATCAAAGCACATAAATTAAATGACCAGATAGTTATTTTCAGAGTTACTTTAGACTTACACTGCTCTTGTGGTTTTTTTGGTCTTCGGAGGCACAATTTGGTGCCAGGAGCTGCCCTGCCTGGGGCACAAACCCCCGGCCACATGGTTGGTGGGTTCACTGAGATTTGGGCCCTTGACCAGCTTGTCAGTGGGGTCCATGGTATTTATAAGATGTCCTGGTTGAATAGACTTTGCAGGTACACAGAAGATTGATGATCTAGACTGTTAGGCTTGGGAAGACTCTGTTTATTAGAAGGTAGTTGTAAAGCATTTTGTTCACTCTTCATTGTCTACAGACTCCTGTGTGCATCTGCGTCCTTTCTGCAGGCCCAGAAGGGAAACCTGTGTGGGTTATGTTGAGTGTCTGTCCGGTTTTGCATCCAGGGCTAGCCTTGCTTTCCCCGAGGCTGAAGTGGATGGACAGTGTTTGCTGGAATTGCCTTGTGGAGGTGCAGGAACAGCCCGTTGGCATGCAGCCTGCAGAGCACGCGCACACCAGAGTTTTCCGCTCTGTGTGAGTGCGATCAGGGACTCACTTTTTGGCACCCTGTGAAGCAGAAACAGCAGAACACTGTGTATAACCATTGAGACCATAGCTGCTCTTCGATTTGGGACTCCAGAAGAGGGCAGGGGACTGCAGAATGACTGTAGCTGCTTTTTGACCTGGCACTGCCCTGTTCTGTCACCTTCTCCAAGACTGTACAGGAGGGCGGATGGGGAGGGCCACTGGCACTGTGAGAGCCGTGGATGAGGCGAGCACGAAGGAGGTCTCTTGCCACCTGGGGCCTTCTCAGGCCTTCCTGCTGCTCCAGGTCCTTCTGTGGTCCCAAGGGGTACAGCCTCCAGATGTCCCTGCTTTGGCAGTGCCGTCCCCTGGCTGCTGGCATCTGAGTGCACAGAAACCACCGGTCCTGCAGAATTGTCACCATGCCCCACTCATCTGTTTAGTTCTATTGACTTTGCTTTGTTTCCCTTCCAAAATCCTATTACATTTAAATTTGTCTTTGAAGTGGAAGTATAGAAAGTCCCCTGTGGCCCCAGGTACTGCAGATAGTCTGTCCATGACTAGTCGTCTGAGAAGTGAGGCTGATGTCCGCTTTCGTTCACTCCAGTGCCCTGTGGGACATCGAGACCGGCCAGCAGACAACCACGTTTACCGGACACACTGGCGACGTCATGAGCCTTTCTCTTGCTCCTGACACCAGACTGTTTGTCTCTGGTGCTTGTGATGCTTCGGCCAAACTCTGGGACGTGCGAGAAGGGATGTGTCGGCAAACCTTCACCGGCCACGAGTCTGACATCAATGCTATCTGCGTAAGTCCAGGGAAGGCGTGGGGTCGGTCCTGCTGACTGTGCTGGGGCTGATTGCTCCACTCACACTGTTTTCTGGATGAGATGTTCTCTCTCCCGGACTCTTCAGTGCAAATGCAGGCTGATTTATAAACAGGCATACAGAAAATTCCCTCTAGAAAACTTGGCCGGGAGCTGCTCTGAGTTTCGGGGCTGGCTGTGTGGTGACTGTTGGTCTCACAATGTCCGTGATGTGTCTATTCTGTGCCAAAGCCTGACCCATGGCTGGGATCATGGGGCTTACCTCCAGGTGGAGGGGACAGGCGGTAAAATAACTCAGGTCACAGTGCATCCTGGCTGATCAGGGGCATAGCTGAGCAGAAGGCTGCCCTCCCCCACACCTCAGCCTCAGAAGGAGGGGTGGAGGGCATGGCTGGTTGATTGGGATCAACCCTGGTGAGCCCCACCCCCCTCCGCCTTCCGTGAGGTCAGCCCTCATGCCTGGCAGCTATGGAGACACGCACGTCTGCAGGTGGTGCCCATGATCTCACTGTTCTGCTGGAGTAAAATCTGCTCTTTGGGGACGACAGCCACAGTGGTGGGGATCACAGTGTCTTGTGCTTCTCTAGTGCAGACCTCTCTCATTCTAGTCCCTGCGCAGCTTGCCGGGTCCCTACAGCACTCTCGCTGTGCTCCTGCCAAGGTGGGCCTCATTTCTCTGGCCTCCTGTGTTGGCAGCAGTACCCTCATTGAGCAGTACAGTCTGTGTTTCCAGCATTTCTTCCTCAGAGTCTACATACTGTCTTGATTTGCTTTCTCCTTTCAGTTCTTTCCAAATGGCAATGCATTTGCCACGGGCTCGGATGACGCAACCTGCAGGCTGTTTGACCTTCGTGCAGACCAGGAACTCATGACCTACTCCCATGACAACATCATCTGCGGCATCACCTCCGTCTCCTTCTCCAAGAGCGGGCGCCTCCTCCTCGCTGGGTACGACGACTTCAACTGCAACGTCTGGGATGCACTCAAAGCCGACCGGGCAGGTAGGTGCTGTCTTCAGGGTGGACACGGGGGGATTGCAGTGTTTCAGTCTGTATATCAGTCAGGCTGTGGCTGCCGTGCACAGCAGATGAGAGTGATATGCTGTGATGGCCCAGCTCTGGCCCTCCAGGCCAGTCAACTTCAAGTGCACCAGAAGTTCTTCCTACACCCTGGTAAGGGGAGCTGGCAGGTGTTGTGGCAGAGAGGGCATTTGAATTTGAAATGTCCACCCTCTGAGAGTTTTAGCTTCATTAATCTCCCTGGTGGAAGAAGGGAAGGCGTGAACTCCAGGTCCCGTGGGCCTTGTGGCATTCCCACTCCTGGGAGGGTTCTGTCTTCCTCTGCCTGCGGGGGTTGAGCTAGAGCCATCTTTCTGTTGAGGGTCGTAGAAGCCAGCCTGTGCCTTGGTAGAGCATACGTGGCCCTGTGCCCAGCTGTGACCTGGAGGCTGCGGAAGGTAGAGGAGGGTGTCCCAGTAGACCTTCTGGTCCCCTCAGAGGAAGTGGAGTGCTCTGGCTGGGGTAGTCCCAGCCATACTGCAAGGAAGTTGACAGAGGCCCCTCTCACCAGTGATGGCCTCAGTGGTCTCAGCTGCCACCTCTGCCCTAGTGCTAGACTTTGGGAATCACAGAACAAGGAAGACAGCCCACCCCCGTGACCTCTTGTGCTGCCAGTTGCTTTGAAAATGGGGTTGTATTGATTTTTCTAATTGTGGTTTTTGCTCCATTTTTATTTAAGCTGCTTTTGCGAGTACTGAGAAGTATGTCCCAGAGGCTCTGGGTCACTTCTGTGTGTGCATGCCTTTGACTATTTGTTCTCCTTGCCATCGTGCTTTTTCTTTTTTTTTTTTTTTTTTTTGAGTTGGAGTCTCATTCTGTTGCCCAGGCTGGAGTAAAGTGG
>NW_007087072.1:88209-95147 GCF_000164805.1 Carlito syrichta | reverse complement strand
GGCTGGTCTCAAACCCCTGGGCTCAGGCAATCCTCTTGCCTCGGCCTCCCAAAGTGCTGGGATTACAGGTTTGAGCCACCACGCCCAGCCTTTCATACTGTCTTTAAAATGGACTAAAACCAGGCTCTTGGGTGTGTTACGTTGTCTGTGGGCACTTCCTGTGGCTGTATGCACCTCCAGGATGTTCTAGAGAAGGGAGCACATGGGTCTTTATTCCAAGATTTACTGTGTGCTTCCATGTCATTTCCACTTGAACGCAACTTCTCTCCCTTCCTGACCATGGGGGGTTCCCGGTCTTGTCCCGTTGAAGATGAGCCATCCAGTCTTTGTCACAGTGTCATCTGGGCATCGGAGTGACTGTGCTGTCGTTTACTCCCAGGTGTCCTGGCTGGGCATGACAACCGCGTCAGCTGCCTGGGAGTGACTGATGATGGCATGGCTGTGGCGACAGGGTCCTGGGATAGCTTCCTCAAGATCTGGAACTAACGCCAGTAGGTAATGCACCGCCCAAATGCCCTTCCCTTGGGAGCCATATGCATCTCTTCAGGACTTGTGAAATGTGATTTGTGGTTTCTGGGTTAATTTTGCCATCACACTGGAATCGTGGTAAGGTAAATTTTTGTGGAAACCTGAAGTCACGTGCCTACAGCTGCACAGGTGACCTGACTACACATGTGCATTAGCTGTTTTGTTTCTCTTTATATTGATTTAAACTCTGTTTCAAACAGCACGTGAACACCACGGAGACTGGAAGAGCATTCCAACCTGGCGCGTTGCCGCGAGAGCATATCCTATCAACCTACTAACGTGAACACCCCACACCTCCCCCCAGAATTTCAAAGGGCAAGATCTTTCCTTCACTTATTGCTGAAACCAAGAGCACAATTCCCATTAAGAGAAGGATCTCTGTGCTGTCAACTAAAACAAATTGTGCATTCCTTCCGGGGCCATTGTCTTTGTTTTCTTTTTTGTCTTGAATGAATTTTAAAAGGAAATACTATAATAAAAATATTAACCAGAAGGTAAACTGAGTGTAATTGTGAGACAGACACACCTTTTCACTAGTTTATTTGAATTTTAGACCAGTGATCCTGTTTTGTGGCATTCATGCAAAACAAGTTGAGGACTTTGTTCATCTTGTAACCATTTCTAAATTTCAGTCATGTTTGTAGCAAGAGTTGGAAGCATTCATATTTCCTTTTAAAAATATATTCCTTTATGTTGAATAGTTAACCAGAACCAGAGAGTCTAGGGCAGCCGCTCTGGCATTGTCAACGATGTAAATTTAGTCCCTGTTTTTTCATTGTTGCACACAAACGAGGTGTAGAAAGAACTTGTTCGGATGTCAAGTCCCCAAGCACATGCTGTTGATGGTCTTGAGTGTGTGGTCAAAGAGTCCTTCACCTTTTCTAAGTAGTGAACTCAGACCCAGCACCACTTTCCTCCCGACCTACCCTACCTCCTCCATTTAGTTCCAATCTCTCCCTGGGTTTCCCAGTGAAGTTGGAGGGAAGTTTATAATAGCCTAACACTACCCCACCTTACCCCCAACTATCAGGAGCCTCTGTTTTCAAGAGAGATGCCTGTCCTGTGCTTGGATAGTCAGTCAATTATTTGTGTATGAAACAATGTACAAATCAATGTTTTGAAAATAATGATCTCAGACTTTCTAAGTTAAATTTTAAAAAATTTGATTGTTTGCCATATTGGGTGGGTTTACTCTTAGAATCGCATGCTGTAGAAATGCTCAAAAGTGCATATAGGACTCAGTCCTTAGATGTCTTTTCTTTTAAGAATAACTTCTCACAGTTGTTTCCACTACAGCTGTCACTCCCCATCCTGCTCTGGGCAGAGCATATCTGAAGCAGTTCCACGCGCCGCTGTACACACCGGGGTAGCAGGACAAGCCACTGTTTTCTTTATTTCTTTAAAACAAAACAGTCCTGTTGCAAACGGCTGCTGCTGGATTCTGAGGGTGGGAGGGAGAAGGGGCTGTAGACCTGCCCTCCTCCCTGCAGTTCCTCATGCCTGTCTCTCTGGACAGGCCTGTTGCCCCTGGTTTTCACTTCCAGCCCAGGGCTCAGCAGCAGCGTGTGGGCGGCAGCGTGCTGTGGATCCCTCCCTGACTCCCACCTTCTATAGCAGCGGTAGTGGCTTCTCCCTCCTGTTTCTGCAACATCCTGTACAAAACTGTGCTGTGACTGTGCGGTAGGCCTGGATCTGGCAAAGAGAATCAAACGAAACCCTTCTTTCTCTTTCCATCAGACAACTCTGTAGAGCTCCCTGCACCTCTCCCTTCACCTTTTGTATTTAATTTTAAAGTCAGTGTACTGCAAGGAAGCTGGATGCAAGATAGATACTATATTAAACTGTACCGTTATTTAAGATGTAATAAAGCAGTTTGACATGAGGGACTCGGGTGTGGTGATTATTTGCTGGTGTGCCAGGTCTGTTGTCATCATGCCAGGAGGTGCCTCGACCACTACCACATCACAGACTCCAGGGAAGGAGCCTCAGCCCTTCAGCGGGTCCTGTAAGTCCACCTCGCAGGCTTCGGAGCAGGCAGGTCACCTGTCGCCTCCCAGGCCCTCTGGGGCTGGAGGCTCCCCCGGGCAGCCGCCCTGCTGTTCTCTCAGCCTCCACTATGCTGGCTGCCCTGACTTCCTCTTCCTGTTTCCCTGCCCTAAAATAGCAAGGATGTGTTACTCCACAGATGCCTTCCTTTGAACGGAACAGTCTTCATCTCAGTCTGTATAAAAGAACAGCATCTTCCACGACAGGGTGGGAAACCCTGAGCTGTGGGTTCCCCATCCCTGCTTTCCAAGTGCTGGGTGTTTGAAATTTTCAACAATGGATAATATTGTAAAAGGCAGTTCAGTGATTCCCGTGGTTCAAATGCAGTGGAGAATGCGCCCACTGCAGGTGCCTGAGACCCCTTCTCTCCTTGCCACATGGCGGGGAAGCTGGCGCTGTTGCTCCATGCAGGCAGTGGGCACCCCTCCAGCCAAAGTACCGGGTTGTCTCCTCTGTGGGTGACCTGGTGCTGCCGCAGCTGCCGAGGTAGGAGTGATTGGCAGCTGAACAGGGTGGGTTTGCCTGGCTTCATCCTCCTCCCCCACTTCTCCCTGAAATAAACCTGTTCCAGCAGGCACAGGTTCACTGCAAGTGTTAACCCAACTGTCTTACAAGAACCCTGAACAAAAGGCAGGGAGAGCACTTGAGGTCCTTCCTGGTGGGCATCCTGCAGGTCCGAGGCAGAACCAGCACAGGGTGGGTGGACCTGCTTGGGGTGGGTAATGGGACCCACACGGGGTGGGCAACAGGCAGGGAATCAACTAGGGCTGCCAACACCGACTCCACTAACTCCCTTCAGGAATCCTTTGCACCCTGACACCCAGCTGACAGTTGGCATGTGGTCTGGGACTCAATCCCTCGCCCCTTTTCTCCCCTGTGCCGTGCTGCAGAAGAGCAAGAGCCAGAGCCCCTCCCTGGGGTACCGTCCCACTGTCTTAGCAAAGCAGGCACAAGAATGGGTGCCATGTATGTGCACTGGACAGCGGCACTGGCTGGCAGCATGGGAGGGCCAGATAACACCGCATGCTGCAAACTGCACATTTCAAATTTGCACAAAACTCAAGGCAACAACTAAAGCAGCACCTGTCATGCTGGCACTGTACCCCCCCGCAGGCCCTAGGAAGCGCTGCTCCCCCATGGCCAGGCCCTCTGGCCAACCCCACCTGTCTACTCCATGTCCCAGGTGGGGATGGTCTCCATGTGCCTCTAGCATGGTGGCCTACATGTCCACTTGGAAAGAGCAAGTCTTCCACCCTAGACCTTGGGGGGAACCCACATGGGAGGCGCCCTCGCCCATGCGAAAAGGGACACGCCTGCAGCCACCATGCCTAGGGGTTCCACTGGCACCCCAACCCCATGAGTCCAGGCTGGGCAGAGGGGGCTGGCCCAAGGCAGGCCTCTTCCCGGAAAGGCCAGACGCCCAACACTGCCCCACCTCTCACCTTGCTGCCTACCATTCCCCCAGGTTCACCCAGCCCCTTGCTCGCTAGGTGATCTGGGTAAGTTACTAGACCTTGGAAAATGTGGACATGGGAGTGTAGTGAGTCCCATGGGAGTGTAGTGAGCCAGGTGGGTAATACCAATGACCCTTGCCCACCCCAGAGTTGTGCAGCCTCAGGGGCTCTGCCCGCTGTTCTCTCTGCTGGAGGGACATTTGTCGCTGAGTCAAAACTACTCAACCAGGCCTAGCATGATGGCTCAAGTCTGTCATCCCAGCAGTTTGGGAGGCCTTGGCAAGAGGATTGCCTGAGCCCAGGGGTTCGAGACCAGCCTGGGCAACTTGGTGAGATCTCATCTCTACAAGAAATCAAAAATTAGCCAGGTGAGGTGATGTGTGCCTGTGGTTCCAGCTACTTGGAAAGTTGAAACGGAAGGATTGCCTGAGCCCAGCAGGTTGAGGCTGCGGTGGCCGTGAGCATGCCACTGCACTCCAGCCTGGGTGACAGAGTGAGACTCCAACTCAAAAAACCAAAAACTACCCAACCCTTGCTGGTGCTGATACTTGTCTGCCCCAGCAAAAAGTGAACTCCTGATGGACTTCAGTCTCCTCCTTTGGTGACTCCTCAGCATGCCTGGCACAGAGCTGGCACTCTGGGAGAGAGGTTGCCTCCTCACCAACCCAAGCAGGAAACCCAAGGGTTCACTTACTGACAGTGGCCCCTGTGAGAGCCCCAGGCCAGGCGCTGAGGCCCGGGAAGCTGGGCGGGGCCTGCGCCTGGCTGGCGTGAGGCTACATGAGTTGCCCTCTTCCCTCCAGCCTTTCACTTGGGGAACTCCTCGGCCCCTCCCAGCCACCCGTCCCCAGGCTCCTGGCCACTTCCCCTTTGAGGTTCTGGGCAGCATTTGTTCACCCATTCACCCCCGTCAAGCCAGCTGAAACCAACCTCCCTCCCCTAGGACTCCAACAAGATGCACCCTGCACAGTCGCTGCCCCCGATGGCCACCCCCAGCCCCGCCTGGGTGATGAACCCTGGGCCACCCCCCACACCCTCTTCTCCCCATACCCCGCCCATCTCAGCCCTCAGAAGAGGACAGGTCCAGGTTTCGGGGGCTCTGAAAGTAGACAACAGGGGGCCCTCCTTAAGAGAAGAAATATCAAAAAATCGTGTTAACAAAGTCAGCAGCTGTGGAGACAACTCCGGGGCTCAGAAAGGTCAGGGTGGGGCTGTGTCACTCACTGCTGCCCCATCCCTAGCCTGGCCCAGGCGAGAAGGGTCCGTTCCTGACCCCCAGTCACTCAGAGGCAGAAGCCCTTCCTGTGTGCTCAGCCTGGGGTGGGTCCACTTGCCCCACCAGGCCCGCGCCAGCCTTTGACCCCGCGGTTCCAGCCCCTGGGACTTCCTGCCCCTCTGGCCTCAGGCCAAGTGAAACTACCACTGGGAAACTTCCGGATCCCCTCAGGCACCCCTCCCAGCTTTGGCCTTAGTTATTGCTGGTCAGGCCTGGGGTGGGGAGTGAGCTCTTGGCCCTCGAATCCCCAGGGTCCAATCTGGGGCCTTGGAGAAATTGCACAATCAGGTCAGCTGAAGGAAGCCACAACCCTTGTTTTCTCCTGCAGGCCTCCAGGTCCTGGGTAGACAAAGCGTTTCCATGGCTACAGACAGGGCTGCCCAGTTCCCTTTAGAGGGAGAACACAGGAAGGGCGTTTGCTATGTGACCTTGGGCCTCTGCAGAAGGGAGTGAGGGCCCCACTCTAGAAGGCTCTACAGAGGCCTGGCCTAGTGCCTGGCACTCTGCGCTGATGTGTGCACCCTCTTGATCAAGCATTATTATTATGGTAATGATCAGATCAAAAACACAGCTCAAGGTTTCTGTGGGTGTGGCTGTCAGTCACTTGGAAAAGTGGTTGGGTTTATAGAATAACCCATGGGGAAGTTACAGAGCTTAAGAAATCCCCCCAAATTTCCGCCCTCCTTGCCCCCCTTTCCAATCACTCGGTGACCCCACTGCACAGCTGTCCCAGACGGTAGTGCTGTTCTTCCCTAAAAGACAGGCCAGGCTGTGTTTTGGGCCTCTGGACACAGTCCCATGGACCAGGAGCAACCTGATCCTGGCAGGTATGTGGCTGTGAGGAAGGCCTGCAGAGGATTCGGGTCCACAGGCTGGGGCCGGGTGATCCCTGCTGGAAGTGTGGACCAAGATCGAGCCTCAGAAAACGATGGTTGGCACTTAGGGGGGGCAGCAGGCTACAGAGCACCTAGCGGTGTGCGGCCAGTCTAGTCTACACCAACCAGGAGCCTGAGAACAGGGTCCGGCACCCTGTTGGGACATCCGAGGCATTGAAATACCTCACTGGGTGGGGCCGCAGTTTCACCAGAAGCTACAAAGTCCGCTCTGGTGGCCTCGGTCACGTCCTCCTAACTCCCCGGGTTCTCCCACCTGCGAGGCCTGCACAACATTGCCTGATCCCTGGCCACCCTTGAGGAGCCCCAGGCCACCGAGTCCTCCACGGCCAGGCCGGACCCGAGGTCCTGGTGAGTGTGCAAGGCGGGCGTGTGGCCCCGGTGGCCGCGAGTAGCCCGGGGAGGCAGCACTGTCACAGCGGCTCCAGGGCTTCGGTTCCCAAATCCAGCTCGGTCCCTGCTGTGTCACGGCCTGGTAATTAAGGGATCGGCGGTGGGCGGGGCCACCTCCCGCAGGACACCTGCGAGCCCAGAGCGGGCCCAGCCGGCGCTCCCTCCCGGGCCCAAGTGGACCAGGAAACGCCGCCAGCGGGGGAGGGGAGGCTCAGACGCCCGGGGCGCGCAGGCCTAGGCTGGCGGCCCCGGAGGCGCGCTCCCGATGCGGCAGGTGAGTAGGCTCGGAGGCCGGGGGTCACCCTTCTCGGGCGCCCGCGCCCCAGCTCCGCGCTGCCCCTCCCCTGG
>NW_007087072.1:70626-87816 GCF_000164805.1 Carlito syrichta | reverse complement strand
TTCGGCGGGCGCGGAGAAGGGGCCTTGGTCGCGGAGGGCAGAGGAGCCGAGCCGGCGGGGCGCCGGGTGTCCGCACAGCCCGCCAGCGGGCTTCAGAGCGACCGCCACGTGCCGGGCAGGCCTGGGGGAGGCCGCCGACCCAGGGGTCTCGCCCTGGGTCCCGGGGGCGCCTCCCCCAGGCGAGGCCCCGCAGTCCCTCCTGCTGCCCCTTCCTGAGCAGCGGGGCTGCTGTGGCTTCGGGCCTGAATAACAGGCCATGCCACTTTTCTTGCCCTGGAGTTTACCGAGTGTGAGTCCAAAACTTACGCGTCCTCCTTGGCCTCTGATGCGAACACACTTTGGGGCTGTGCGTCTGTCCCGGGCGTCTCACTGCCCGCCGCGACTGGCCGGAATCTGACATGCCTGCCTTAGCAAGTTGCTTCTTTCCCTCTCGCCACTCTGTCTAAGAAGTGAGTTGCTTTGACATCTTACTGGATGACCGCATCCTTGGAGCACTTGTTCCCCCGGGGCAGGGAGCTTCTGTGCCGGCCTGCTGCTTCTCAGCTGTGACTTCTCCCGGGCGACTTTTGCATAGGGGACCGTGGGCACACGAGTGGACGTTTCCATAGTGCACCTAAGACAGGTGGTGTGACTGCTTGTAAATCTGAATGGGAAGAAGACAAGAAGGAACAGACACGCAGGTCAAAACCTGAGAAGCATGTGGTGGCCACCTCCTGGTGTCACCACCCTGATCCCAGGCCACCTGAGGGCAGTGACGGGTCCCCACCACATAGCTCCACTTGGAAGTGCCCAGCAGAAGGGTGCTCCTTTTTCTCTCTGAGCCTGGAGGTGGGTTTATGTTGTGGACGCCACTGGTGGTCCTGGCTGGTCCCTGAGCGGCCTTTTCCCTGGAGGCCATCGCCGTGAGTAGTTTGGTGTCCAGGCTGGCACCGCGCCTGGCCCACTCACAAGTGGTCATGGAGAGGGGTCTCCCAGACGGCTGACAGAGTCAGACGGCAGATCTTGGGGAAATGAGGTGCTTAACCCTAGGAGAGTGGTGCTTGCCACCGAGAAATGGGAAAACAGTGCGGGCAGCTTTGTGGAGTTGAGCACTTGAGAAAGTGTGGGTGGATCTGACTTGGAGAATGAAGACGCATGCAGCAGTTTGTGGCGAAGATGGCCCTGCAGCTCAGTGACCTACAGGCTGCCAGCAGTGTGGCAGCAAGAGGGAGTGGGTGCACTGAGGTAGTCGCCCGCCGCAGGGCCCTCCTGCAGCTGTGCTTTAGAACCCTATCACCCCGCTGGCGGTCAAATTGGGACAAGTGGTGTCAGAAGTGGCAGAACTCCTGGCCCAAGGATCCTGTCTCTCTTGTTTGTGCCGGAGGCTTATCGTTCAGCATCTCTTGAGGTCAAGGAATGGGAACAGGGGAAGTAATGAAAATAAGGGTGGCTTTTCAGACAGATGGGAACAGTGCTTGGAGGAAAAGGGCTAAGGTGGCCTGGGTAGTGTGTGAGGATGCCCTGCCCATGGGGTGCAGCTGAAAAGGTGCAGCCGGATGCGGTGACTCACGCCTGTAATCCCAGCACTTTGAAGGCCAAGGTGGGAGGATCACCTAAGCCCAAGAGGTTGAGGCTGCAATGGGCTGTGCTCATACCACTGCACTCTATCCTGGCAACAGAGTGAGACCCTGACTCAAAAAATGAAAATTTTTAAAAAGGGCAAGGGTGGTGCTGCCTGCCTCCCCTCTCAGACGGGCACAGACCCTTGTTCTTCCCACCTGCCCCTGCTGAGCTCTGCCTAGAGAAAGCCCCTTCAGGTCTCTGGTTCTCAGGAGTGGACAAGGCCTCGGGATCAGGCCCTGTGGTCACATTGCTGTAGTGTGTCCCAGAAGGTCTTTCTGGACCCGCGTGCGCCCTATGACGCCGCTTCTCACGTCCAGCCAGTCTGGACATCTGGACTGGAGGGAGACACAGTGGTCGTGTGGTGAGCGCTGATTCTCTTCCTCTTCTGTGCTGGCCAGTGAGGTTGGATGTTTCCCCATTTCTGTCACTAAGTACATTCTCCTTTTTCACTTGGTGTTTCAACAGATGTTTGTTGAGAGCTCACACAGGACCTCATGAGCATTGTGTGTGTGTGTGTGTGTGTGTGTGTGTGTGTGGCTTTCGTTTGGGTCCTTTGTTTATTTGTTGGTGTCTTAATATTCTCACCACTTGTGTGAGTTCTTTATGAATATTTTGTTATTGTGTTCCACTGCTTTTTCTAATAAAGCTTCCTAATGCAGAAGCTATTTTCTAAAATTAGATTCATGCTGTGAAGAATTCAAATGCACAGGGATGGAATTAGAGTTGTGTCCTGGTTCACTATTGTCAAAAAACAAACAACCGTGGTTATGGTATTAGAGATGACCCCCCCCACACACACACACACACACACTGCAGACAACAGATTTTTTAAGCTGGCTTTAACATTTAATATTATTATTTTATAAATTAGTTTACTGCTTAGTCATCAGTTATTCTTTACAAATAAATATTAACAGAGCTCCTAGGAAATATATCAGAATTAACAATACCATGACTTTTAGGCCGGGTGCAGTGGCTCACACCTATAATACCAACAATTTGGGAGGCCAAGGCAGGAGGATCACTTGAGCCCAGGAGTTCAAGACCAGCCTAGGTAATAGTGAGACTTTGTTTCTTCAAAAAATTAGCCGAGCATGGTGGCATGTGCCAGAAGTCCCAGCTACTTGGGAGGCTGACATAAAAGGATTGCCTGAGACCAGGAGGTCAAGGCTGCCGTGAGCCATGAGCATGCTGCTGCACTCCAGCCTGGGTGACAGAGCAAGATCCTGACTCAAAAAAAAAAAAAAGTGACTTTTAACATTTGCCTTTTGTGATTTGATTGGTTTGTCTTTTTTATTAGCTGTTTACTTTGAAATATTTGTGGATTCATAGGAAGTTGTAAAAGCAGTACAGAGAGACCCCTGTGTCCTTCCCAGGTTCCCCAGTGTTCACATCTTACACCTCAACAGCACAGTATTAAAACCAGGAAGTTCTCAGCCTGTAATCCTGCGCCTTGGGAGGCTGAGGTGAGTGAATTGCCTGAGCCCGTGGGTTTGAGACCCGCCTGGGCAACTTGGTGAGACCTCATCTCTACAATGAATCAAAAAATTAGCCGGGTGTGGTAGCACACGCCTGTAGTTCCAGCTACTTGGAAGGCTGAGGTGGAAGGATCGCTGGAACCCAGCAGGTCGAGGCTGCGGTGGCCGGGAGCGGCCACTGCACTCCAGTCTGGGCAACAGAGTGTGACTCCAACTCAAAAAATAAAAAAATAAAATAAAACCAGGGAGTTGATGTCAGCTAAAAGCCAGGGGGAAATACTGTTTTTGTTTTTGTTTATTGAGTTGAAGTCTCACTCTGTCGCCCAGGCTTGAGTGCAGTAGCACACTCACGGCCACCCCAGCATCAACCTGCTGGGCTCCGGAAATCTTTCCACCTCAGCCTTCCAAGTAGCCGGAACTACAGGCGCGAGCTACCGTGCCTGGCTAATTTTTTATTTATTGTAGGTGGAGATCTTGCCAAGTTCCCCGGGCTGGTCTCAAACCTGCAGACTCAGGCAATCCACTCACCTTGGCCTCCCAAAGTGCTGAGATTACAGGCTAAGCCACTGAACCCAGCTGGGGAAATACTGTTAACCGAACTGCAGACCTTATTCAGAGTCCACCAGTTTTATGTGTATGTGTGTGGTTCTGTGCAGTGTTACCCCATAAATCGATGTGTGTAATCAGCACCAATCTCAAGCCATAGAACTGAAGCCAGGCATGGTGGTGCAAGCTTGTGATCCCAATTACTCAGGAAGCTGAGGCAAGAGGATCTCTTGAGGCGAGGAGGCTGAGGCTGCAATGAGCTTTGATCATCCCATTGCACCCCAGCCTGGGCAACAGAGCAAGACCTCCTCTCAATTAAGAAAAAAAAAAAACCTAGGCGTGGTAGCTCACATCTGTAATTTCAACACTTTGGGAGGCGGAGGTGAGGGGATTGCCTTAGCCCAGGGGTTCGAGACCAGCTTGGGCAACTTGATGAGACCTCCTCTCTACGATAAATAAGAAAATTATCCAGGCATGTTGGTGTGCACCTGTGGTTCCAGCTACTTGGGAGGCTGAGGCAGAAGGATCGCCTGAGCCCAGTAGCTCAAGGCTATGATGGCTGTGAGCCTGCTACTGCACTCCAACCTGGGCGACAGAGTGAGACTCCAACTCAAAAAAAAAAAAATCTTGGAAGAAAGAGCTGTGCATCACACCAAGGAAGTCCCTTCTGCTACCTCCTTGTGGCCCCCCAGGTCCCCTGGCAAACACTCACCTGCTCATCTTTCCATGGTTTGTCGTGTAAGACTGCTGGAGAGATGGAATAGTGTCACCATTGGAAATCCACTCTTCTCTTTCGGCAGAATTTCCCCTGAAACCCACCCTCACTTTCCAGTGTCAGTCATTCGTTCCCTTTTATGTAGAGTAATATTTTGTTGTGTAGACGTCCCATAGCTTAACCAGTCACTGGGTGGAAGACGTGTGGGCTCTTTGCACTTTGGCGCTGTTGCAAATAAATCTGTGAACATTCACATACAGGTTTTAGATGAACATAAGTTTTTATTTCTCTGGGCTAAATGTCCAAGTGCAGTTGCTGGGTTACGTACTTAGTTTTCGTCAGAAACTGCCCAGCTGTTTGCCAGCGTGAGTACACCATCTTAAATCCCACTGCAGTGTGGGAACGATCAGTTTCTCCACAGCCTCTGCAGCTGTAAGTTTTGCTGATGTTTTTTATTTTAGCCATTTGTTAGGTCTGACTTGTGGCTTTAATCTGCATGTCCCAATGAATGATGCTGAACATCTTGTCTTAAACCTGTTTGCCATTCACATGTCATCTTCGGTCTGTTCATTTATTTTGCCCATTTTCTTTTTAATTTTCCCTTTTGCCTTTTAGAGACAGGGTCTCCTGTTGCCCAGGCTGGAGTGTGGTAGCACAATCATAGCTCACTGGGAATACAGGCACACACTACCATGTCTGGCTAATTTTTAAATTTTTTATGGAGATGGAGTCTCATGCTATTGTCCAGGCTGGTCTCTTAACTCCTGGCCTCAAGCGATCCTCCCACCTCAGCCTCGGAAAGTGCTGGGACTACAGACAGACGTGAGCCACTGTGCCAGCCCCTTTTGTCCATCTTCTAATTGGAAGATGATGGTGATTATTATTATTATTTTTTTCCTGCTGACTTTTGACTTTTAAATATGAAAGGAGGACAAAAAAAATGGAATTTATTTATAAAAATTGTGTATCTGTGCTTACATGTTTAAACTTCAGCCACCTTCAGAGTCCTCTCCATTGGATGCTACACACCTATTGAAATGCTTTTGAACTGCTCAAAACAGTTTTTGAACTTGTCCATTTTGATGCCTTTTAGTGCTTCTGCCTTTTTTGTTTCACCTCTTCCATATTGGCAAAACATTTCTCTTGGAGGACTTTTTTCATCCAGGGGGGAAAAAAGTCACTGGGGGGTAAGACCCAGTAAATAGGGAGGGTGGGACACCGGGTTCATGCTGGTTTTGGTCAAGGCTGCTGAACACTCAGTGTGGTGTGGGCAGGTGCACTCGTAAATCACCCGTCGTGAAGTGAGCAAATTCATTGAAAGGTTCTCCAAAAACATGCACTGAAGCCGAGCGCAGCCTCTCCCACCAGCTCTAACTGTTGCACGAATGCTGGTGGGTTCCTCGAACGCTCACCTCGCAGGGGAAGGCTATACTGTCAGGGGCCGCCCATTAAAAGGTAATTCTGGTTTTTCGTGGTCCCCCTGTATTCTTTCCTGGATACGTGGCTCACAAATGTTGTCTCCCAGCTTATAGCTTGTCTTTTTGTCCCCTCAGTGAGGTCTTCTACAGGTCAAAAGTTTGTCATTTTAATGAAGTCCAGTTTATCTTTTCTTTTTTTTTTTTGGAATCAGAATCTCACTCTGTCGCCCACGCTCACAGTTACCACAGCCTCTATCTGCTGGGCTCAGGCGATCCTTCTGTCTCAGCCTTCCAAGCAGCTGGAACCACAGGCACGTGCCACCATACCCAGCTAATTTTTCTTGACTTATTGTAGAAACAAGGTCTTGCCTTATTGCCCAGGCTGGTCTTGAACCCGTGGGCTCAGGCAGTCCTCTCACCTCAACCTCCCAAAGTGCTGGGATTATAGGTGTGAGCCACCGTGCCCTTTGTGTGTGTGTGTGTGTGTGTGTGTGTGTGTGTGTGTGTGTGTACATACATACATACATACATACATACATATATGTATGTACGTGTATATATACACATATATGTGTGTATATATACATATATGTGTATGTATATATATAGGTTGCTCTTTTTATGTCATGTCTAAAAAGTTTGTCCTAGGTCCTGAAGATTTTCTCCTATATGTTCTCATAAAAATTTGCTTGTTTTCACCTTACATTTACCATAGTCCATTTGGGTCCATTTTGAATTAATTTTTGTTTATGGTATGAGGTTGAGGTTGAGGTTCTTTTTTGTTTCTTGCCTATGAACGTCTAATTGCTTCGGTACCATTTGTTGGAAAGACTACCCCCTCCGCTGAGCTGCTTTTGTGCCTTTCCCAGAAAATCAGTTGGGCCTCTGTGAGTGGGCCAATTTCTGGGTTTTCTGTTCTGTCCCATTGATCTTGAGTCTGTCTTTTGCCGAACACTAGGAGCCTTGGTGATGGGCAGCAACCCTCATGGTGGAGGGAGCTGCTTGTCTCCCTTCAGTCTTTTAACAAATTGCTTAGCTGTTCTAGATTCTGCTCCTTCCGTGTGCACTTTAGAATAAGTGTGTCTGTGTCTCTAAAAGTCTTTCTTCAGTGTTGATGGAAGCTGCATTCAACCAGTAGGTCAGCTGTGGGAGATTTGACATCTTCACTGTGTCAATTCTTCCAGTCTGTGAACATGGTATGTCTCTCCACTTATTTGGCTTTTCCTTGATTTCGTCCACCAGAGTTTTGTTATTTTCAGCATAGAAGTCCTGTATGTGTTTTGGTAGATTTACATCTAAGCATTTCTAAGTGCTTGTAAGTGATAGTGTATTTTTTAAAAGACGGAGGGGTGCCCCTGCTGTGTTGCCTAGGCTGGTCTTGAACTCCTGGCTTGAAGCAATCCTCCCACCTCAGCCTCCTGAGCAGCTGAGATTACAAGTGGAAGCCACTGTACCTGATGATGCCATATTTTCAATTTCAGTCTTCATCTTTGTGCCTTGTTGTGCTGACTGGGACCTCCAGCACTGTATTGGGTAGTAATGGTAAGAACAGGCGTCTTTGGCTTGTTCCAGTCATAGAGGGACAACATTTGTTTTTATCATTAAGCATGATGCCAATTGTGGATTTTTATAGATGCTCTTTATCAAGTTGAGGAATCTCCTGCTATTCCTGGTTGCTTAGAATCTTATAAATGGTGTTGGATTTTGTCGAATATTTTTTGTGCATCAGTTGATATGATCGGGGGATTTTCTTTCTTTCTTTTTTGGAGTTGGAGTCATTGGAGTCTCACTCTGTCGCCCAGGCTGGAGTGCAGTGGCACGCTCCTGGCCACTGCAGCCTCGACCTGCTGGGCTCCGGCGATCCTTCCGCCTCAGCCTTCCAAGTAGCCAGAACTATAGGCAAGCACCACCACACCTGGCTAATTTTTTGATTGATTGATTGATTGATTTTTTTGAGTTGGAGTCTCACTCTGTCGCCCAGGCTGGAGTGCAGTGGCACGCTCCCGGCCACTGCAGCCTCGACCTGCTAGGCTCCGGCGATCCTTCCACCTCAGCCTTCCAAGTAACCAGAACTATAGACACGCACCACCACACCCGGCTAATTTTTTGATTGATTGATTGATTGATTTTTTTTGAGTTGGAGTCTCATTCTGTCGCCCAGGCTGGAGTGCAGTGGCCGCTCCCGGCCACCACAGCCTCGACCTGCTGGGCTCCAGCGATCCTTTCGCCTCAGCCTTCCAAGTAGCTGGAACTACAGGTGTGCGCTACCATGCCCAGCTAATTTTTTGATTTATTGTAGAGATGAGGCCTTGCCAAGTTGCCCAGGTGGGTCTCAAACCTGCGGGCTCAGGCAGTTCACTCACCTCGGCCTCCCAAAGCACGGTATTACAGGCTGAGCCACCGAACCCAACTGGATTTTCTTTCTTTACTCTGTTGATACAAAGTAGGTTACAGTGATTGAGCCTGTCTTTCATTCCTGGAGTAAACCTCATTTGATGGTTACTGTGCCCTTTGTAAGCATTGTACATTACATGGGTATTAAAGAGACTTTGGAGAGCGCACAGTATTACCCTAAAACTTAGTGCAGTATTATTCTTAAACTGCACGTAGAAACTGAGACTGTGTCACCTATACACTTAGCTATAGAGTAAGTTAGACTCTATACTTTCCCAAGAGCAACTTGGGGAGTTGTTGGACAATGGCATTGATCTCATTATTGAGGAACTCTGTGCCTCTGTTGTGTGCTGAGCGGAGGTGGCAGTTCTTGTGTGACAGTGAACTCACCTATTTAGCATAGGACTATAAGTGAAAGCTGAGAGGCTTGAGCCCAACACAACTGCAGTCATACTTGGAAATGAGCACATATGATGTTCCTAAGTTTGTTTTTACTTCAGTAGAGAGCAATTGATTATCTTTTTTATTTTTTATTTGCTTTTTATTTTAATTTCTTGAGTCGGGGTCTCCCTCTGTCACCCAGGCTGGAGTGCAGTGGCACAGTCATGGCTCACTGCAGCCTCAACCTCCTGGGTTCAGGCGATTCTCCCATCTCAGCTTCCCAAGTGCCTGAGACTACAGGCGTGTGCTACTACACCCAGCTAATTTTTTTATAGAGATGAGGTCTCACTGTGTTGCACAGGCTGGGCTCAAGCCATCCTTGATCAAGTGATTCTCCCATCTCAGCCTCCAGAAGTGCTGGGATTACAGGTGTGAGCCACCATGCCCAGCTCTAATGGTTTCTTTGAAAAGTTACACAGTTTTGATTCTAACATTTAGATTTATAATCCATTTTGAGTTAATCTTTATGTATGGCATGATGAATCACTGGGCTTCATTCTTTTAGATATCCAGTTGTTCCAGAACTATTTGGTGAAAAGATTATCATTTTTCCTAGTTGAATGACCTCAGCTCCTCTAAAAAATGTGCTGGCTACATGTGTGTGGAGTCTGTTACTGAGTTCTCTGTTCTGTTTCCTTGCCACCATGCTAGCTGGTTCCTGTAGTTTTACAAGTCATGATGTTGGGTAGTGTTTACTCTCTATGTTTGTTCTTTTAAAAAAGCTTTTAGATATTCTTTTAGTTTATATTTTCATAGGAATTTCATTGTCAGCTTGTCATTTCCAGTAGAAAAGGCTGGATTTTGTTTGTTGGGTTGAGCAGAATTTGTATTTCTACTCAAATTTCAATTTAGGGAGAACTGAGATCTTAATATTGAGTTCTTAATTCATGAACATGGTATGTCTCTCTCTCTCTCTCTCTCTCTCTCTCTCTCTCTCTCTCTTTTTTTTTTTTTTTTTTTGAGTTAGAGTCTCACTGTGTAGCTCAAGCTGGAGTTCAGTGGCACACTTATGGCCACCGCAACCTTGACCTGCTGGGCTCAGGTGATCCTTCCTCCTCAGCCTTCCAAGTAGCTGGAACCACAGGCATGTGCCACCACACCTGGCTGATTTTTTAAAATTTATTGTAGATTCGAGGTTTTGCCAGGTTGCCTGGGCTGGTCTCCAACCCATGGGCTCAGGAAATCCTCTTGCCATCACCTCCCAAAGTGTTGAGATGACAGGTGTGAGCCACTGTGCCTGGCTTGGTTTACTTTCATTTCTGTCAGCAGGGTTTTGTTCTTTGCCCATGAACATGTACAGATCTTACAGATCTTACTCTTCTTTTGTCAACTACATCCCTACATGGTCTACATTATTAGTGCTATTGTATGATATTTTAAAACCTCGGTTTCTTACTGTTCATTGCTAGTCTGTAGAAATACAGTTGATATTTGTATATAGAAATTGAGGTTATTTTTTAATAGACTCTTCATGCTTGTCTAGATAGACGATCACGTCATCTACAAGCACATGTCACTTGTTCTTTCTCTGTCTTAGGTCTTTTGTTTCTGTTTCTTGCCTTGTTGCACTGGCCATGGCCTCCAGGACAGTACTGAAGAGGAGTGGTTATCCCAGACATGTTTTTGCAAGTTCTAGTTTTCTTTTCTTTTTTTTTTTTTTTTGATTTGGAGTCTCACTCTGTCGCCCAGACTGGAGTGCAGTGGCCGCTCCCGGCCACCGCAGCCTCGACCTGCTGGGCTCCGGCGATCCTTCCGCCTCAGCCTTCCGAGTAGCTGGAACTACAGGTGCGCGCTACCACTCCCGGCTGATTTTTGATTTATTGTAGAGATGAGGTCTCGCCAAGTTGCCCAGGCGGGTCTCGAACCCGCGGACTCAGACAATCCACTCACCTCAGCCTCCCAAAGCACGGGATTATAGGCTGAGCCACCTAGCCTGGCTAGGTTCTCGTTTTCAATGAATTTTTAAAACATGGGTAGATAAAACATTGGTGTGTCTTGAGCTAGGTGAATATCGACTCACTAGGGCAGTGCTGTCCCTCTGCACTGACCATCAGAGTCACTGGGGACGCTTCCAAGTACCTGCCTGGCCACACCCCCAGGTTCTGGCCCTTGGTCTAGGTGGGACACAAGAATTTCTGCTGGTTCTTTGGTTTTCCAGTGGAGGTACACAACTTGGTAGGAATCAGCATTTTTGAAGCCCTTGTGAGTATACCAGGATGAGAGCCTCAGTTGCTGGCGTTCAAGGCCGTCCTTTACTGGGGTGCAGAGTCCCTGGGCTTCTTCCTAAGCCTCCCTCTGCCCTCCTTACCTCCTCCCACCGGTCTTAGTAGTATTGTCTGGGCTACCGTAGCTAAGTCCCACAGGCGGGGGCATCACCACCACTGTGTGTGTCCTCACCATTCTGGAGGCTGCGCATCCAGGTCAAGGCCCCACTATCAGGCTCCTGGTGAGCCTCCTTCTCACTGCGAAGGCCACCCTCCCTGTGTCCTTGACAGCCTTACTTCTGTGCACTTGGGGTGGGGACAGGTGGGGAGAGAGGCTTCTAGTGTCTTCTTATACAGGCACTAATTCTTTCCTTTTTTTTTTTTGAGTCTCACTCTGTTGCCAAGGCTGGAGTGCAGTGACACAATCATGGCTCACTGCAACCTCAACCTCCTGGGTTCAAGCAATCCTCCTACCTCAGCCTTCTGAGTGTAGGACTACAGGTGCATGCCACCACACCCTGCTAATTTTTTTATATTTTTGCGGAATTGGGTTCTTGCTATGTTCCCAAGGCTGGTATCAAACTTCTGGGTTCAAGCGGTCCTCCTGCCGCCCTCCCAAAGTGCTGGAATTGCAGGCTTGAGCCATCGGGCCTGGCTGAGGACATGATTTCTGTCATATCATGGACTCAGGCTTATGACTTCATTTACCATAATTGCTTCCCTAGGACACCGTCTTCAAATCTAGCCTCCCTGGGGATCAGGGCTCTCACATGTGAGTTGGGGACACTCACGTTCCATCTATAGGGGATCAGGCTCCCACACATGAGCTGGGGGGACACTCACCTTCTGTCTGTAATGCCACTTTCGAATGCCAGCCTCGGCCTGTTCTCAGCTTACTGAGACCTTTCCTTTTCGAAGAAGCATGTTGGCCTCTTCATTCATGCTGTAGCCTGTGTCATGGCGATTGTCTCATCTCCTCAGCTTGTTGATGGAGTGAGTTGCATGGAGCCCATGGGGTCGTGGCCTGTGATCCATGCTGGGCTGTTTGCTACTGGTCGAGGGGATCTTTTGTGTCCATACTCCTAGGTGAGCCACCCATGGTCTGGTGTATGTTCCTGGCTGGGACTGGTCCCAAGGTGGCCAGCGGCCTGGCCTGGGTTAGTCGTGTCATAGTGTCTGCTCTGTTTGTGTCTTGACCCGCTAGTGACTGAATGAGAGCATTCCGTGACCCGCGTCTTCTAACTCACTCACAGCATTCTTCAGCCCATTCGTCTAAATGGGTTTATTTCTTTTTTTTTTTTTTTTGAGTTGGAGTCTCACTCTGTTGCCCAGACTGGAGTGCAGTGGCCGCTCCCGGCCACCGCAGCCTCGACCTGCTGGGCTCCGGCGATCCTTCCGCCTCAGCCTTCCGAGTAGCCGGAATTATAGGCATGCGCTACCACGCCCGGCTGATTTTTTGATTTATTGTAGAGATGAGGTCTCGCTGCCCAGGCGGGTCTCGAACCCGCAGGCTCAGGCAATCCACTCACCTCAGCCTCCCAAAGGCGCGGGATTACAGGCTGAGCCACCGAGCCCGGCTTGGGTTTATTTCTTATAGCTTTTCTCCAAACCCTGCTCTTGTTTCATTTTTTGATGCACCAGTTTTGCCTCTGCTGCTTTTCTGAAGCTTGTTTTTTTTCTGTTTCTAGCTTTAGTGAGTGCTTAGGTCATTCCTTTTTGTTCTCAGGAATTTCTTTTTCTTTTTCTTTTTTTTTGAGTTGGAGTCTCACGCGCCCAGACTGGAGTGCAGTGGCCACGCCCGGCCACCGCAGCCTCGACCTTCTGGGCTGCGGCGATCCTTCCACCTCAGCCTTCCAAGTTGCTGGAACTACAGGCGCATGCTACCATGCCCGGCTAATTTTTTTGATTTGTTGTAGAGATGAGGTCTCGCCTCCCCAGGCAGGTCTCGAACCCGTGGGCTCAGGCAATCCACTCACCTCAGGCGTGGGATTACAGGCTGAGCCACAGAGCCCAGCTTGTTCTCAGGAATTTCAGTAGGGGTTTTTTGTTTTTGTTTTTAAGTTGGAGTCTCACTCTGTTGCCCAGGCTGGAGTGCAGTGGCATGCTCACAGCCACTGCCTCAGCCTTCCAAGTACAGGTGTGCATCAACACACCCGGCTAATTTTTCTTGATTTATTATAGAGAAGAGGGTTCACCAAGTTGCCCAGGCTGGTCTCGAACTCATGGGCTCAGACAATCCTCTCACCTCAGCCTCCCAAAGTGCTGGGATTATAAGCATGAGCCACCACACCCAGCCTCAGCAGGGTTTTGATGGTGTTGAACAGACTTTGCCTCACGCTTACACTGTTCTTGTGTGTGGATGTTGCACGTGTTGGGTTTGCCGTTTGTTGTGTCCCTGAGTCAAGGGAATGCTCTGCAGCTTTCAGGGTGGGAGGCCATTCTCTGTTTCTCCTCTCCTCTTCATGGCTGACCGTTGTCACAGAACAGGGCTCCACAGCACCACTTTTTGGAACTTCAAGTTTTCTTTGAGGTTTAATGCAGATCAGTTTGGTCAGTGTTTCACTGACACTGAGTTTAAAACGTAGACTCTGTGCGCAGGGTGTGGAGTTGCTGGATATCTGCTGTGTTATTTTACTAGTTACATTTATTCTGCTTGTTGTGTTTATTCAGTGCTCTGGGCCGAGAGGGGCTTGAGGTCGCACACAGTGCTTCTCCCTGGTTCACGGGCCATGCTGACTGGGGAGGCTTTCCGCTCTGATCCTGACGGGCCACGAGGGCTGCTTCCAGGGTGCCAGTCTCCTCCTGAGGTGACACCTCCCCTGGCTTGTGACAGAAATGCCATGGCGTGGCTCTAGTGTGCTTTCTTGTCCTTGGGCCGTCAGCTCTTCCAGATTCACCCAAAAACCGTGAGTCAGTCCCTGGGTCCTTAGTACCTTGGAGGCAGAAGCAGACCATCTCAGAGGACTCTGGGAAGCTGGACGGCAGGCTTGTTTCCCTGGATGAGTGGCGTGTGGGTGTGTCTGCTATGGTCATCTTGTATGTTCACTCCCTGACGTCTTCTGTTTTTCTAGATTGCGGCATCTGCATTTTTTCTGACTGAAGTGCTCATTTGCTGACTGCGGAAATGGAGCCAGAAAGAATGGGCCTGAATAAGGAGGGGAGCCCGGATGCAGCCGTGATCCGCTGCTCGGCCTGTCACGGGGATGAGGCCCGGCGCTACGGCCACCCGCTCCGGGGCCGCGCCAAGTCCCGCAGCCTGTCCGCCTCGCCCGCGTCGGGAAGCACCAAAGAGTTCAGGTGAGCGGAGGCCTCCTTCCCTCTGGTGTCATGAGATGATTTATGTAAACGGCTACAGAGAACTCTTCTAGGTAACCAGTGTGTGTGCATACTGACTGGTGGGGTCTCTGTCCAGAGGGCGTGGCCGGGTTGTCACCCATGTGGAGCCGTGTCCCGAGAGGGGCAAGCATGGTTCATGGACACTTGCCTGCTGCATATTCCCAGGTGGCACATGCCAGGTACAGGACCACAGCGTATTTTAATTTTTTATATGTATTTTTTAATGCAGAGACAAGGTCTCTCGCTGTGTTGCCCAGGCTGGTCTCAGACTTCTTGCCTCGAGCAGTCCTCCTGCCTCATCCTCCCAAAGTGCTGGGATGACACGTGTGAGCCACCATGCCTGGCCCGCAGTGCATTTTTACCTTTCTGTGTCAATGCAGAACTACCTGGTTAGCGCCCTCCCTGACTTTTGATGTCATACTGAAGTAAAACACATTTGCTCTGCAGATGTCGCCCGGGGTGTGAGGGGTGCTGCTGACTTTGACAGGTCAGGGCTGGCCAGTCCACATGGGGATGCGGGGCTGCAGAGGCATGCGCGTGGCCTCAGGGCAGGCCCAGCCTGGTCACCCTGTCCCACAGTGTTGGGCAAGTGTCCCCGTGACCACAGTGAGTGCTCTTGCACAAGGACACTTGGGAAACCACGTCCAAAGTGCATGTGAACGTGGCCTGCCCAACAGAGTTGCAATGGCACCTGGGGACATTGCTCTTATGACTGGCGACAGGGGATGTGGTGAGTGTCAGGTGAATGCTTGCCATGGGCCGGTGCTTCCTCTGACATGGGGCCAGGAAGGCGCAAGCGGACCTTCTGGTGAGGAGTGGTCTAGCAAGCATGCAGCCTCACTAGGCGAGGAGCCCAGGAGTCCAGCCAGCAGGTGGCAAGGAAAGCGACCGTGGTGGTGTCTGTGTGGAGTGGCTGAGTCGGTGGCGCCTGCCTTCGCACTGATGTGGCTGCACCCTGAACAGAGCGGCTTCTCTTGCCAGGGGTCGCTCCTGAGTGTGCAGTGTGGGTGCCTTGCGGCAGGCTCTTCACGGAGCTGCGTGGTGTTGTGTGGCGTGGGCTCTGCATAGCACACCTCTGCCACGCCCTGACTCGACTGTGGCGGGAGGCAGGGGAGGGCAGTGCCGACAGGCATCCTGGCGAGAGCTGGTTCTGAGCCGTCCTTGTGGTTCCTAGTGTGATCTTGTGGTATGTAATACGCTTTACGGTTTGGTTTGGTTTTGTTTCTAAGTCAGAGTCTCACTCTGCCACCCAGGCTGGAGTGCAGTGGCACGCCACCGCAGCCTTGACCTGCTGGGTTCAGGCAATCCTTCTGCCTCAGCCTTCCAAATCGCTGGAACCACAGGCATGAGCCACCAGCCCTGCTAATTTTTTTTTTTTTTTAAATTGTAGAGCCAAGGTCTCGCCCAATTGCCCAGGCTGTTCTTGAGCTCCTGGGCTCAGGCAATCCTCTTGCCTGTGCCTCCTACAGTGCTGGGATTACAGGCATGTGCCACCACGCCTAGCTAGTTTTTTGATTTATGGTAGAGGCTAGGTCTCGCCATGTTGTCCAGGCTGGTCTCGAACCTCTGGGCTCAGGCGGTTTTCTTGCCTCCTCCTCCCACAGTGCTGGGATGACAGGAGTGAGCCACCGCACCCGGCTACAGCTTTGCAGTTTTAAAAAACTGTGTGAACACATCTTGCACATGCTTAGTTCCACAAGGCTGCAGGATATGGCCCATGGCACTGGTGCCCACTCCTGGGTCAGTTATGGGACAGTTTCCAGTGGCTGCCTGATGCTCTTGGGGTTCCATCCCCACAAGGCACTGGGCCATGGACAGTGGGCCCGTGCTGGGCTGGCTGTGGCACCTCCAACTGTGAGAAGGGACTGAGCCTCTCAGAGGCTCCCAGGTGCGGCTGGCACCTCCCAGGGAGCAGCATCCTCGAGCACGGGAAGGATCAGCCCACTGCAGGGGGGCGCTGGGCCCCAGGAAGGGCAGGAATCTGACTTCCTCCCCAGGACAGGACATACACTGGCCACAGCTGCCCACTTGGATGACTCACTTGTGACTGCATTAACTTTAAGTTAATGGAAAGTTGGGCTGTTCACCCAGTGTCTTTTCTGTTGACACATATGACTCAGAGTAAGTATTTTTGATAGAATTTTAATCTAGGTTTTGTAGAGATGCTTTCTGAGGTCTCGATTCCCAAGTACCGACCCAGTGCCTAGTTTTGAGAGACTTGTGGAGAGATGCTGATGAATTCAGATTCCCAGACCTGGCCCCAAGGTTGCATTTCCTGTCCTGGGTATGCCTCTCCCTGATGTGGGGGATGAGTCCAAGGGGTATTTCCCAATGATCCTCTGCATCTCGTTGCTGTCCTTGGGCAGTGTGTGGCACTCTGCACAGTGCTGTGGGCCAGGGCGAAACCCTCTGAAACTGTTGTGTGGATGCCAGGCAAATGGGGTTGATATCATTGGAACTGCGTCCATATCTGTCACCGCGCGCACACCTTTCAGTACTGGTGGCTCTGACAGCCCCCGTGTGCCCTTTCCCCACAGGAGGACACGCTCTCTGCATGGGCCATGCCCGGTGACTACTTTTGGACCAAAGGCCTGTGTGCTTCAGAACCCCAAGACCATCATGTAAGTGTGGGGGCCATGGGGGCTAGGGATCCGTGGGTGGGTATTTGTGCCCCAGGATTGCCGTGTCACAGAAGATTCCAACACTCGAGTAAGAAGTTCGTGTTTCAAGTCATTTCCTCAAAAAGCCATGTGATGTCTTCACTGAACCCCAAGCTCAGGCCTCTGAGTGGGGACGCACCAGCCGTGGCTTCTCCTGCGACTTTAAGAAAGCGCCTGGTGGAGGAGCTGGGGTCGTGCCACAGTCCGTGGCATGGGCCCGTCCACATTGTATGGCCAGTGACATGGATTGTTTAGAGCTGAGTTTTGCTTCTAAGAGTGAAGACGCCGGGGGGGCCAGCTGCCCCCTTCCCTTCACTTGGGTGGGAGGGTCACATAGGTTTCTCCATTGGTTAGTCCCAAAGTAACATGGATTGGCTTTTTTTTTTTTTTTTTTTT
>NW_007087072.1:65582-70606 GCF_000164805.1 Carlito syrichta | reverse complement strand
TTTTGAGTTGGAGTCTCACTCTGTCGCCCAGACTGGAATGCAGTGCCGCTCCCGGGCAGCGCAGCCTTGGCCTGCTGGGCTCTCGCGATCCCTCTGCCTCAGCCTTCCGAGTAGCTGGAACTACAGGAGCACACGGATTGGCGTTTTTAAAAGTCAGCTTTTACCTGTTTAGAAGATCCCCTCCTGCCTTGCAGGCACAGCTCTCACAGGCTTCAGGGAGGTGCCATCTTAGTGGCCCCCAGCCAGCCTCCCCCAGCCAGCCTCATGGCCAAGGCCAAGTTTCTGCTATTGCTGGCCTGACCATGCCTTGGGAGGACGCACTCCTGCCCCTTGGATGCATATCATTGGTTGGCTCTGGAGGGCAGCCGGGCTGCTGGCATGCTCTACGTGTGGCCAGCGCCAGCCGGTTTGTGTTGCATGGGGAAGGAACGCATCAGCGCCCGTGGATGGCACACTGCATGGCGAAGCCAGGGCCCAGCTCTGAAGCATCTCACACTCGCCCATGTCCTCGCCCCTCTCCGCGGGAGTCGCCAGCAGAGCTTCCTGAGTTGGCGCCCAGTCTTGAATCTGCCTGGGTCTCCTCTGCCAGGGAGGCATGGGCGCTCCGCATTGGCAGAGGCCAGTGATGGATGGTGCCCGTGCTCAGACATGGCTTTGTTGGCAGCCGTGTCTTAGGGTCGAGTGTGAGTATGTGAAATAGAGCTGGTAGGGCACTGGGGTTCCTCTAACAGATGGCACTGGCCTGGACCTGGAACCCAGACAGTGCCTGGGCCCCTCAGGGCAGCACAGCCACACCCTGGTCCGGGTTCCACTTGTTCGCAGGAGGTTGGGCTTGCAGAGGCAGGGCCTCCTGCTCTGAGGCCAATGGAGGGACTGCTTTGCACACTGGGAATTGAGGGCCGAGGAGTGATGGTGGTTGACTGTTCCTGGTGCTAAGGGCTGCACTTTGGGACCAGAGCACTGGGCTGGTGCTGGTGAGGCGGGACCTTTCTGTGCTCACCGGCTCCAGGAGCCACTACCCGCTAGATGCCAGCGCAGAAATCCTGACCCTTGTGGGTTCTGCCATCTGGTCCACCCCAGGCTCTGTCCATTTGGCCCCAAAATGCACACCCAGGTGTTTATGCTGTGCTGCTGCCAGGCTGCCTTTCCCTTGCACGAGCTCCAGCCTCTGCTGTACCTCACAGTACCCCCTGCTCCTCTGAACCCAGGGTGCCAGTGGCTCTGTGGCCCTCCCAGCCATGCCAGTGGCCGGCTCCTGTCACCGCCTCTGTCTGCCTTCCTGTGTTTACAGGTGGCACCAACCTTGGCCTCTCCCTGGCCTCAAGGGCTCCACCCAGTATTTCCTGGTCCCAGCAGAGCCGCTCCCTGGTCATTTGCACCTTAAGTGCCTCCTGAAAGTGGCCTCTCCCATGGCCCAGCCTGAATGAGCCATCAGGTCTCAGGGTCAGGCCCCAGCACCATCAGAGGCATACACCTGTTTCCTGGTCCCCCACACTGGTATGGACACCTCTGAGCTGCTTCTGAGGGCTGCCAGCCCAGCAGGTAGAGACCGCGAAGCCATGGAGTATGTGTGGGAGGTGGCTTCCTCAGCCCCACCCGCGAGCCTGCCAGCTTTGTGGGGTGTCTCTGGGATGTAACCCGGGTCCCCTCGCGTCGTGCCCCTGTCCCATGTTTTGGGTGGTTGGGCAGGGCTGAACCTGGTGATTTCCCGAATCCTTCAGAGTCTGGGGTAACTGTGACGAGCTGTTACACCCAGTGGATCATGGGAAGTGGGTTCTCCATGAACATGGGTTTTGCGGTCTGGCAGGTGGCAGTCCGTGTGGGCATCTGCCTGGTATGTGGGGTCTTGCTTGGTGCTATCCCAGGTGGGCCTGGCCGGGCCACGGTGGCTCCATGTTGGCCCTGTTTTGCCTGCCAGTCCCCACAGCCCGAGGCCAGGAAGGGCCAGTGTCTTGCTTCGCAGGTGACCCAACAGGAAGCTGAGGAACTGGTTTATGGTCCGTGGAGGGGCCGGTGCCCATGCCAGAGGCCACTGCCAGCGGCCCTTGCTGTGCCCAGCTGGTCCCAGGGTGGGCGTGACCCCAGAACAGCCCAGCCAGGTCAGTGGATGGGGGGGGAGAGCTGAGCGAGGCATGTGCAGCTGAGCCATCAGACCTGGCCATGGGGAGCTGGCACCCCCCAGGCCACGGCCCGGCACAGCAGAGCGCCGAGGGCTGGGTGTGGATGCCTCCCACCTGACTATGGCCCAAGGATGCCTCCCACAGGGATGAGCCGGTTCCACAGGCCAGAGGCCACTGGCAGTGCTGGGGAGAGGTTGGGCGGCCTGGCCAAGGCCTTGGGAGCCAGGGCTGGGTCAGCTGAGCTCATCAGGGGCAGGGAGTGAAGGTTTGGCCCCTGAGCTGCTGAGTGTGACCCTGAGAGCTCTAAGTACGTAACTAGGCCAGAGGGCCACAAAACAGTGAGAAAACTATGCTCTGTCCTGCTTGATTTCTGCAATTTTGGGAAACTCTTTGGACTCTGTTGTGATGACACCTTCAACAAGTCACTTTGCAATTATGCTTCGCTGGCAATGTGGAGAATGCAGAAATTGGGCTTCTAGCACAAACACACGGTAGGAGGATGTGGATGGTGCAGGGCTGCACTGTGTGGCTGTTGTGAGCCAAGCATGACTAAGATGCTGTGGATGCACCAGCTGTCTCTAGAGGTGCAGGGGCCATGTGAGCTGCAAGTATGATCAGGGCAGGCAGAGAAGCATGGGGAGTCATGAGTGACCCCCCACCTCCCCTTGGTGCCTGAAAAGGGTGAGTGCTGTGGCCACCTCCAACGGTTGCAATGATAGCCCAGGTCGGGCACTCTACCACTGCCATCAGCGCTTTGGTCTGAGTTATTAGCAGGACTGTCAAGTTTCCAGGGACATCCCTGTCCCACAAGGCATGTTCACAGTGGTTTCTCTGTTGGGGAATGTGGCCTGGCCACCTGTGTTGTGGTTCTCAGGACCTGCCTAGTGGAACTGAGGGTGGGCAGTGTGGGCGCCACCAGGATGGCTGGCCCCGTGCCCTTCCCACAGGTATTGGAACAGGAGCTGCGTTCGTTCATGGCCATAGGTTCCAGTGGCCTGCACACAGTAGACGACCAGGCTAGGAGCTACCGCTGACTTTTAAACCAGTAATTTCTACCATAGGGAAGGGTATGCCAAGTTCACACAGTGATACAGTGCACCTGCGCACGTGTCCCGAGGGCCCAGCTCGTGGCGGGCAGAAGCCTGCCGGGAGCACTGGGCGGCAGTGGTTTGGGTTTCTCTGGGGAGTGTGGGGCAAGTGGTCTGTGTGCCAGAGGAGCCATCGGCGAGTGTCACCAAGGGGCAGACAGGCAGGCCTGGTGAAGGCAGGGGGCGGGGCCAGCAGTCAGCTTGGTGTCCAGGACATGGGCCTGGCTCATGTGGGGTGGTCCTAGCAGCTGAGGACCACTCTGGAGCCCGTGGACCCTGGCGCTGTTCCCATGACAAGCCTGAGCCAACCAGGCCCAGAGCCCATGGCAGGGGCTCCCAGTGTGGTCCCACCCTTGCAGTGACTGCTGTGGCGTGTGTTTCCCTGGAGCTGATTCCAATTCCCTTTCCGCATCATCCCTCTCTTTCCTGGGGGAGGACACGGCTGGTGTGAATCCTCTGCCCCCACAGGCACATCCAGGACCCCGCGAGCCAGCGGCTGACATGGAACAAAGCTCCCAAGAGCGTCCTAGTCATCAAGAAGATGCGTGACTCCAGCCTGCTCCAGCCGTTCAAGGAGCTCTGCACATACCTTATGGAGGCATGTGTGGCGGGGGAGGGGCGCAGGAGGGCGTGTGCAGGCAGAATGTGGGGACCACCGCCATCGCTGCCCTGTGAGGGCCCCGTTGTCCCGAGCCGGGACCCAGCTGACATGTGCTCCGGCGGCCTGGTCCATGGACGGGATTTATGCTGGGCCCATGTTCCTTGGCTTGTGCTTCTGAGGCTTTGAAGTCCAAGGTCAAGGGCCGCATCTGGCGAGGGCCCTTCCTGCCCCTTCTCCTCTGCAGAAGAGCAGAGGAGGGAGACAGAGAGAGGAGGGACACAGAGAGAGACACGGAGTTCGAGGAGAGACACAGAGCGAGAGACACAGACAGCGAGGAGAGACACAGAGAGACAGAGAAAGGAGAGACAGAGACACAGACAGGAGAGACACAGAGAAAGGCGAGACGGCAGAGAGACACAGAGAGAGGAGAGACACAGAGAGAGAAAGGAGAGAGAGCCATGCAGAGAGGAGAGACACAGAAAGAAACAGGAGAGACAGACAAGACTCAGAGACAGAGAAAGGAGAGAGAGACAGAACATAAAGAGGAGAGACAGGAGATAGAGACACAGAGACAGACAAGACATAGAGACAGAGGAGAGACAGAGACAGAGTGGAGAGAGACAGAGACAGACAAGACAGACAGACAGAGTAAACACACAGACAAAACAGAGACACAGTGAGACAGACAAGACTGAGAGGAGAGACAGAGAGACATAGAAAGAAAGAGACAGGAGAGAGAGAGAGGAGAGAAATACAGAGAGAAAGCGATATGAGAGAGAGAGAACTACAGTGCGTTGGGTGGGACCTTGCCCAAGATCACAGCCCTAGTCAGCTTGTGAGGGTGGAGCCCCGCAACCTGACCTTCATGAGGGCCCTGCCTCCTAACCCTGGCACACTGGCCTTCGCGCGTCAGTGGCTTGGGAGGGGCAGACCTCAGGCCACAGCCCAGGTGTCTGGATCCCGGCTGGGGTAAGAAAGCACCCCCTGAACTCCCCCACCCCTACTTCCCCACAAGGCTTCCTACCAGCCAAGTGCCCAGCCCCTCCAGCCAGGTGGGAACCTGCGCCCACCATGACTCCTGGTCAAGAGCAGGCTGTCATGTTCACCCCCGTCCCAGAACATAAAGGCCCAGAGGGAGCTTTTTGAAAGCTGCGTAGGCCGGGCTTGGTGGCTCAGCCTGTAATCCCAGCACTTTGGGAGGCCGAGGTGAGCGGA
>NW_007087072.1:63208-65562 GCF_000164805.1 Carlito syrichta | reverse complement strand
AGCCACTACATTCCAGTCTGAGCGACAGAGTGAGACTCCAACTCAAAAAAAAAAAAGAAGAAAGCTGCGTGATTTACCCTGGGTGTTGACAAGGTGGGCTCCAGAGCTCACGCGTACTTGGCTTTCAGGACAAGAACATGATCGTGTACGTGGAAAAGAAGGTGTTGGAAGACCCTGCCATCACAAGCGACGAAAGCTTCGAGGTGGTGAAGAGAAAGTTCTGCACTTTCCGAGAAGGTGGGTTGTTGTCCTCCGTGGGCGGCTTCTTGGGCGTGCTTCCGTCCTGAGGAAGCGTCTGGGCATTCCCACTTTGCCGTTGGTGTCTGCGCTGCCTTGTGGGGGCTGCATGTGATGGCTTTCCGGTTTTGTTTCCTAGACTACGACGACATCTCCAATCAGATAGACTTCATCATCTGCCTGGGGGGGGACGGGACCCTCCTGTATGCATCCTCGCTCTTCCAGGTGACGTGGCGCCTGCGCCCAGTGGTAGTCCAGGCGCCGGCGGGACTTGCCAAGCCTGTGTGTCGCTGCTCAGCTCTGGTTATGCCCAAGGCTGAGGGCTTTCCTGCTGTCCCTGCTTTCAAGGGCTGGATCCTTTTGTTCAGCTGTTTAGCAGAGAGCAAGTTTGCGCCTAGCACCAAGCCAGGCGCCCGCTCTCTGGGGGCTCTGAGGCTGACGGACTGGGCCTTTCGGGCCTCACTGGGGCCAGTGGCGGGTGGAGCTCAGGCTGGACCCCGTGGGAAGGGAGGGAGGAGCAGTGGGTGGGAGGAAGAGGACCTTGGTGGAGAAGCCATACTGGGGGGATAGCCACAGACCCCTGACATGACTTCCTCAAGGGAGCGCTTGGCTGAGTTGGGGGGCAGGTAGGGTCATGGGGCACTGTTCCCCGAACCGTCAGGCTTCCCAGCCCAGCGTGAGAAAGTCAGGCACAGAAGCCTGCGGAGAGCTGCTGATGTGGGCAGGGCAGGCCTGGGCGGTGCAGACCCAGCAAGAGTGGCGTGCGAGGCTGTACATCTGGAGGGGCGGGACCCTCGCCTCTCGCCCAGCCCCTCTGGGATCCCTCCAGGGGACTGAGGCGTGCCTGTAGGGGAACCCCAACTCTTCCCTTGGCCCACGGCACATTGGCGCCCCCAAGGTGCCCTTTGCTCCCACCCCTGCCCTTCCCTGAGCCTGCCGGGCGTGAGGCTCTGACCCACCGTGGCCTCCCGCCGGCCCCGCCAGCTCTCTCCTGCTCCTGGGACCTGCTGCACGGTCCTGCTGCCTCCACGTCTCCTCAGCTCTCCCCTGACCTCCTGGTTTCCACCCCACACCAGCCTGCGCGTCCCTCGCACCTGGAAGTCCCCACCTCCGGATGGTGCTCGTGCCCACCCCGTCACCCTGTGCTCACACACACTGTCCCCTCCCGGAGAGAGTTGGGGGCTCTTCCTACAGAGCTGAGCCCCCAGGATGGGCTACCTCTGAGAGTGTGCCGGTGAAGACTGGGGTGCCTCTGGGTGGACAGATGGATGCTGAGTGACCTCCCCCGGCCCACAGGGCAGCGTGCCCCCGGTCATGGCCTTCCACCTGGGCTCCCTGGGCTTCCTGACCCCGTTCAACTTTGAGAACTTCCAGTCCCAAGTTACTCAGGTGATAGAGGGTGAGTCGGAACATTCTGGAACCCACAAGCCACTCTGAACGTGGGATTGGCCTCTTGGTTGGGTTTTTAACTTTCTATGTCATGATGCATAGAGCAACATTTAAAAGGTTCAAGATTCAGAGATTCTAAATTTTGAATGGTTCAAACATTTTTTTACTCACACTGAGAAGTTCCGCTGATCGCATAGGCCAACATTGGGTAGAAGTGAACTCATTCTCGTGGAAGGCACAGGCATGTCCCTCTCCACTTGGGAGAGGAAGGGGACCCACTGCCAGCCTCCCCAGTCGGGACCCCCTGAGCTCCACCAGCCTCCTTGGGTGGACCCGCTGGCCTCCCTCCCCCGGTCCCTGCTGGGCTCCCTGGGCTGGGGGCCTTCCCAACCCCTGCCGGCCTCCCTGGGTGGATTCCCCCAACCCCGCTGGCCTCCCAGGGCTGGGGACCCCCCAACCCCTGCCAGCCTTCCTGGGCTGGGGGCCCTCTCAATTCCTGCTGGCCTCCCTGGGTGGACCCCCGACCCCTGCTGGCCTCCTTGAGGTTTACCCTTCTGACTCCTGCTGGACCCCAGGGAACGCAGCTGTAGTGCTTCGGAGCCGGCTGAAGGTCAGGGTGCTGAAGGAACTCCGAGGAAAGACGGCGGTTCACAACGGGCTGCGTGAGAACGGCGGGCGGGAGCTGGGCCTGGACACGGAGGGCTGGAAGCAGGCCCTGCAGTACCAGG
>NW_007087072.1:55451-63188 GCF_000164805.1 Carlito syrichta | reverse complement strand
CCTGTGGCCTCAGTGAGGGGCCCGGGGTGGGGGGATCCGGGGGCTGGCCCCTGGGGAAGAGCCTGCCCTGGCCTCAGGCTGAGCGGCTTCCGGGCCAGGGGGGATGCCCAGCCACTGTCAGCATGCCGGACCCCTCCCCCCAGGTCCTGAACGAGGTAGTGATTGACAGGGGCCCTTCCTCGTACCTGTCCAACGTAGACGTCTACCTGGATGGACACCTCATCACCACCGTGCAGGGTGACGGTAAGGCCCGTGCCGCCAGCCTGGGGCCCAAGTCACACCTGGGCAGGAGTGACACCTGCGCCCTGTCCCGTCAGGAGTGATCGTGTCCACCCCGACGGGCAGCACGGCGTACGCAGCCGCCGCCGGCGCCTCCATGATCCACCCCAACGTGCCGGCCATCATGATCACGCCCATCTGCCCCCACTCGCTGTCCTTCCGGCCCATCGTGGTCCCTGCCGGGGTAGAGCTGCAGGTCAGAGCCGGCGCCACCCTTCGGGTCTGTGAGTCACCTGGCCCTGTGCCACGAGAAGCTGGCCCCTTGCGCCCAGCCCGGTGCTGACCGCTGGCTTCAGCCTCAGACATAGCCTTATCCTGGGGCGTGCCCACCTTGCTGGGTGCCCAAGACTGCCAGGACTGGCCAGGCCTAAGAGGCTTCCCCCCCTGTGTTCTGCTGCTGGTGGCACCAAGAGTCAGGCAGGCGTCTGCAGACGCAACACGAGCTCCTGCTGGCACCACGGCAAGGTTGTAGCCGCCAAACCCTTGGCCTCTGGGGAACACTGAGGACGGGGGCCTGAGAAACCTCCTCCTCTTGACCTTGGCCTGCGCCCACACCTGCCCCTTGGCCCAGCAGATCATGCTGTCACCGGAAGCAAGGAACACGGCATGGGTGTCATTTGACGGACGGAAGAGACAGGAGATCCGCCACGGAGACAGGTGTGGCTGCAGGCAAGCAGGCTGGGCACTGCCATGGGTGACCTGTGGATAAAGTGTGGCCCCCTAGTGCACCAGAGGGCCTGAGCTCACAGCATCCCAGTCGGGGAACCCATGCCTGGGGCAGCTGTTCATGCATGTGGCCCAGCGCCCAAGGCTCTCTAGACCTGGGGGTGGTGGATTCGCAGTCCCAGCCCCTCCTGTCCCAAGGCTTACAGAGCCCCTGCTGGCTGCAGACTAGGGCTACCCTCCCGCCTTGCCCCTTGGAGTGGCATTTGTCCCCCCCCCGGGCTTGGCGTCCCTCCAGCAGCAGGCTATGGCCTCCCAGGACCTGGGCTGGCTCTGTCCCAGCACCCAGGGATAGGCTGCCTAGCCCTCGGGGCAGGGACCTGGGCTATCTGGGGGTCTTGGCCTGGAGTGCACTCCGGAAGGTATGGCTCATTGTGGCTCCCCACCCCCCAGCATCAGCATCACTACCTCGTGCTACCCGCTCCCCTCCATCTGCGTGCGCGACCCCGTGAGCGACTGGTTCGAGAGCCTTGCCCAGTGTCTGCACTGGAACGTCCGGAAGAAGCAGGCGCACTTCCCGGAGGAGGAGGAGGAGGAGAAAGAGGATGGGGAGGAGGAGGGCTAGGCTGCACTTGGCCTCCTTTCCACCCGACCTGTGTGTGTCTGAACACATGTCTCATGGCAGAGTCACCTCTAGCTGGCTTGGGGCCCAGGTCTGCCTTCCCTGACCAGATCAGCTGTTTTTAACATCTTAAATCTGACCTTTTTTTGCATTTCTAAGAAGCAAAGTGGGAAATGGGCTGGGAGCTCTTCTGTCCTACGAATCCCCATGATCCCGGAGCAGGGCTGCCCACCTTATAATTCCATGCCAGGATACTGTTCCAAGTCGGTCTGTTGACAGTCAGAGGGTGTCTGTGCTCTGCTGTTGAAAACTGACACTTGGCCATGCCCTTCCTTCAGGTAGATGCTTCCTGGGCCCTGACCCCCACTCCACCCCCGCAGGTCCCAGCCCCCTCCCCATCCCCCTCTCCCTCCCCAAGGAACCAGCCGGCTCTTGCTGGTGGTGGTGTGTTCTGTGCTCCGATTTCTGCAGGTGGTTGGACACGTCCCCCCATTCCTCCCTCCCTGCTTGGAGTCGGCTTTGAGTCTCAGGACCCGTCGGCACTGGGGCTCCTCCCAGAGCTGCCACGTGGCCCCCGGGAGAGAAGCGCGACTATCAGGCGACCCACACATTCCTTGCGGAGTCGCCCGAGAAGGGCTCCAGATCCGCGTGACTCTTTGGAGACTTCCGCTCTCTGAAGTGCTTACGTACATGTTTTCTTGTACACACTTCTGTGAAGGCTTAAAGGGGAGGGGCATCCTGCCACTCAGCATGTACACGCGTGTTCTGCGGATGCCCCTCAGGGACCAGGTGGGGACCACTGTGTGGGGTCGCGACGCACTGGAGTCAGGGAGGTGGGCGTCTTGGGGTGCTGGAACCTTTGATCTTGAATTGTGATGAGACTCGCCAGGGCCTCGACCCCGCCGTCCTCCTGCCTCCACTGAGTCTTGGGCTGGGGGAGAACCAGCATTAGCCCGGGAGTGGGCGTGGGTGTGTGTGTGAAGGCAGCACGTGCACAGGCACCCGCATCTCCCACCCGCGCCAGGACCGTGCCACAGCAGCGCTCAGAGCCAGGCGCCGCACAGCCCTGGCTGGGTCCTGATGCCCAACAGGCGGCCCAGATGCCGGCATCTAATTTCAGGTCACAGGTCCTTGAGTTTTGCTCGGCACGGTGCCCCTTCTCGTTAATCAGCAGAACAGGAAGGCCGCGAGGCTGTCCGGGTGGCGCCTGCGGCCCTTCTGCCTGAGCCTCCAGAGTTGAGCAGCCAGACAGCAGGCCTGGCTGCAAGGCCGCCCAGCATGGTCCTGGTGTCTGTCCCGTGCCTGCCTGACCCCAAGCGCAGTGGAGTCCCCTGCCCGCCCAGGCCGGGGGGGGGGGGGGGGCCGATACCCTGGCTTGAGGTCCAGAAGTTGGTGGGGCTGGGCTCCAGTCTCTTGCCCAAATAAGAAAGCTAGCATCAGCCCTGTTCTAATCAGCGTGGGATTGGAGCAATCTAGAACACTTGGGGTTTTTGAAGTAAATTCTTAATGTTTCATATTGTTAAAACCTTGAAACTTTGTTAAATGTTGCTGAAAGCCTTATTACTATTTTCAGATCCTTTCAATAAACAGACTTGTAAAAAATGAGTTGGGTTAATAACAGCTTTTTAGGCACTGCAGAACCAGTAGAAACTCTGGGGGTACCAGGGTCTCTGGGCAGAGGGTGGGGAAGGCCGCCTCCTGGGACACCCAAAGGCTCTAGCAGCCTCACTCACACCCTGGTGCTTGCCCGTTGGCCTTGCATCTTCCCCACCGGGACATTGTTCACTGTCCTGGGACTGGGATACAGCTGCCTCTTATGGGGGGCACACCCAGGAGGGACCAAAAGGACAAATACAAGGTGGCCAGACTTGGCCCTGCAGCCCGCGAGGCGGCGCCATCACCTGAGCGGCTGTGTTGCCTGGGAGGGGTGCTGAGCTCAGAGGGAGTTGAGACCTAGGCTGGAGGGGTGCGTGGGAGCACAGGTGCCTGGGCCAGCAGGGAAGCAGCCTGCTCCAGCCTCACTGGCTGCTCCGTCCAAGCCATTTAGGCTCTGCACAGTCTGGCCCATGTCTAACTGACCAGGCCCAGGTGCCCAGGAGCCAGTCCACGTGTGTGCACAGGCCCACAGAGCGCTAGAGGGACGCCCATGGCACTGTTCAGGCAGCCTTGGGACGCACATCGAGGCGGGCTTCGCTGTTGGCCTTCGTCTGCATGGGCCAGCCTGGAACCTCCCAGCCTCCTGGTCTTAACCTCCCTGGCTTTAGGGAGACAGGGCTCCCCCTACGACGGCTCCTTGCCTCGGCACAACGCTGCCATCTCCAGGGTCTTGGACTCTTGACGCTTTTTCTGGCCAGTCCTACCCTCCCCAACCGCCTTGTCTCCCTCGGGCCAGGCCTGAAGCTGCAGCCTGGCCACCTGATACAGCCCGAAGGTGGCAGCCCCTGAAGGCCAGGAGGCATGCCTTCTGGGAAGCTCCTACTTGGAGCTGGAGTCTGGCTGGGGTGAGACCCATGGGGGCTGGGCGTTGGAGGATGGGGCAGGTCTGGGTTGCCAGGTAGAGGCCTGGTCAGAGGAGCCCGGAGAAGATGGGGGTGTTGGGGACACGGAAGGACACGAGCTGTCCAGTCCCCAGGTGGAGGAGTTCGGCCACTTCTGGCACATTCTGCCCCACCTTCAGAGTCTGGAAGCATCGGACCTGGGGGGAAGTCACGGCAGAGGTACGCCGAGGCCATTCGTCCTCAGGAAACCATCTCGCCAGGCATGACCTGAGAGAGGCAGGCAGGTCCCGGAGCAAGAGCGCAGGTGAGGGGACAGGATGGATGGCCCCAACTGGTAAGGGGAGGCGGAGATGGGGCAGGCCCGCCAGGTGAGGGGACACCATGCCAAGCTCTGCCTGCAGCTCTGGGGCCAGAGAAGATCAGTCCTGGCCGTGACCACTGCCGGGGTGGCCACTGCCGGACTGGCTGCTCCATGTCCTTGGGACGTCCCCCAAACCAGGATCTGGCCCCCAGCTGGTGTGTAGAGCTCACAACACCAGACCTGAGAAGAGACATTCCACATGGACACAGAGACAGAAACACACACAGAGACAGACACGCACAGAGACATGCAGAGACAGAGACACAGACATGCACAATGTCAGAGACATACAGAGTCAGATGCACAGAGACACAGACACACAGAACACTCAGAGACAGACACAGAGGCACATACCACATGTACTCAGAGACACATGGGCACATACACATGGACAGACACACATTCAGAAGCACACATAGACAGAAACATGTACCATGCATATTCAGAGACACACACGGACATACACACACCACACTCAGAGACACACACTGTCACATTCAGACACCCCTGGTCTGTGAGACAGAACGGTCCTTCCACAACAGCCAAGGGGGGAGGTGGGAAGGGGGAGGTGTGACCTGCCCTGCAGGAGGGGTCTACGGGCCAGTCCAGGCCAGGGTGGCTGTCACCCTGCCCCTGAGCAAACTTGGGCTAGAGATTCCCTGGGCCTCAGCTTCCCCAGTGATGCTTGTGGCTCTGCTCTCCCTCTGGGCAGTGGGTTGGCCAGCCTGTGGTGGTCAGCAGGATGGCAGCATCACTGCCCCCTCCCCTGGAAGCCTGGACATTCCAGGAGGCACATCGGTGCCCACAGGGCCCACAGGCATTGTCCAGAGGGTTCCTCAGCACCCTGGCCACGGGGTACGGCTGCCACCCAGGAGTCCCCAGGCCCCATCAAGACCCAAGCAGGGATGTCCTGGGAGACCCGGCCTTGTCCTTGTGCGGGCGGTCTCTGGCACCACAGCAGCAGCCTGGGAGCGACCACAGGACGGCCAGGCCCCCCTTGCTGACAGAGGAAGTGGTATGACCAGCCCCATCCCTGCCCACTCGGTGCCATGAGCCCAGGTGGAATTCCTCAGACAAGGCTTGATCGGTCCCGGGCAGCAGGGTCTGCGGGCATTGCACCTCGGGGCTGCACCCAGCCTGGGTCTGAAGTTCTGCCCACTTGGACCTGTGATTCCGTTCTGTAAAGTCCCTGCACAGTGAACAGAACAGTGAGGCCCGAGTGCTGTGACCCGAGGCTCTGAGTAGCAGCCCATGCCGCTGCACCCCAGCCTGGACAACAGTGAGACCCTGACTCAAAAACAGATAAATATATTTAAAATGAAACCATTTACACCCCTCTCTGTCCAATTAGCAAAGGCTTAAAGTCAGACATTCAAACAGAGGAGATGAGGGTGGCGGCTCCCGGTGACTCAACTCCATCCAGATTCTGTTTCCTGGACTCCTCCAGCCAAAGGAGAAGCCATGGAGCCAGGTCAGTGCACACAGAGGTTTGCTGTGGCCCTCGCAGTGTGGAAAGCAGCTGGACCAAGTGGAGGAGGAGTTCATGGTGCCTCCTGTGCAGCCGTGGGCACCCGGGTTGACCAAGAAGGTTTAGAGCCAAGGACTATTCACATGACAAAGGCGCACAGTGCAGGTGTGTGCTGCTGCCTCTGGGTGTGGCATCCACGGTGGGCGGTGTGGGCCTCGATACGGTGGCCAAGCTGGAGGTCCAGGGTTGGGGAGCGCTGTGCTCTGGGTGGACCCATGTGGGGGCACTGCCCAGGAGGGGAAGAGGGGAAGATGGCCAGGCTCCCCTGACACCAGTCCAAAATCATTAAAATGCATAATCCAAGCCAGGTCCAGGAGGACACCCGTAGTCCTGGCTACTTGGGAGACTGAGGCAGGAGGACAGAGAGTTCAAGCCCAGCCTGGGCAAAGAATCAAACCCCATCTCAAAAATAAAAGCAGGACGTGGTGGTCCATGCCTGTAATCCTAGTACTTTCAAAGGCTGAGAGAGTATCACTTGAATCCAGGCGTTCGAGGCTGCAGTGAGCTATGATGGGGCCACTGCACTCCAGCCTGATGACAGAGTGAGACCCTGCCTCTAAAGAATAAAAATGGCCGGGCTCGGTGGCTCAGCCTGTAATCCCGTCCCTTTGGGAGGCTGAGGTGAGTGGATGGCCTGAGCCCACGGGTTCGAGATCCGCCTGGGCAACTTGGCGAGATCTCATCTCTACAATAAATCAAAAATTAGCCAGGCGTGGTAGCCTGCGCCTGTAGTTCCAGCTCACTGGAAGGCTGAGGCGGAAGGATCGCCGGAGCCCAGCAGGTCGAGGCGACGGTGGCCGGGAGCGGCCACGGCACTCCAGTCTGGGCTACAGAGTGAGACTCCAACTCAAAAAAAAAAAAAAAAGAATAAAAACGAAGGCCAGGCAACGTGGCTCAAGCCTGTAATCCCCGCACTTTGGGAGGCCAAGGTGAGAGGACTGCCTGCGCTCAGATGTTCGAGACCAGTCTGGGCAACTTGGTGAGACCTCGTCTCTACAATAAATCAAAAAACAAGCCGGGAGTGATGGCGCGTGCCTCTAGTTCCAGCTCACTGGAAGGCTGAGGCGGAAGGGTCATCTGAGCCCAGCAGGTCGAGGCTGCAGTGGCCGTGAGCGTGCCACTGCACTTCAGCCTGGGCCACAGAGTGAGACTCTGACTGCAAAAAACAAAACACCGCGAACCAGGGAAGGTTTAGCATTTAAAAGTGACCTTTAGAGAGCCCTCCGGGCGCAAGTCCACTCCCAAGAGTCCCGGGAGAGCGGCGGAAAGGGGACCGCGCGGGCCAGGGCCAGCTCCCGGGACAGGTGAGGCCCGGTCGCCAGGTGGCCGCGACAGCCCCGCCCCTGGGCGGGGGCTCCACGGTTCAGCCAATCAGCGCTCCGGGGCGTGGCTCCGGTCGGCAAGATGGCCCCACCCCTTGCAACTCCGGCTCCCGCCACACCCGACCCCTGAGGCTGAGCTAGTGTGTCACCTCAGCCAGTGAGCTCTTCGTCTTCTTCGAAGGCCTTTGGGTGGATTTTCTGCCCCTTGAAACGAAAACTCGGTGGCAGAACCTCGGGGGCTTAGAGGACGCGCCCGGCGGAGGAGCGGCCAAGGAGGTGTCCACGGCGCGGTCGCGGGGGGCGCTGCGGTTCAGAAACGCCGTGTCCCTCGCCTGCCCGGGATGGAACCGTCCGGAAGATACCAAGAGGAGGCCGCTGGGGGGCGCTGCGGTTTGACAGCTTTGCATGTTGCTCCGGGCTCCGAGGCGCCCAGGTAACTGAGGAGCCGTGCCCGCGGGTGGCGA
>NW_007087072.1:25752-55227 GCF_000164805.1 Carlito syrichta | reverse complement strand
CCGCCCCGGACCTGCCTGCCGTGGCGCTGCGCGTGGAGCCGGGGCTTCCGCAGGCCCAGGGTCCCAGGGCCGAGAGGGCTGTGCAGTCCGGTGGCTCCATCTTCTCCTGAATCCCAGTGTCTTCCCTGCCACCTCCACCTGGGCAAAGGCTGTTTCCCTTCAGTCCTGCGGGCCGGGAGGGGATGACTGGGATTTTGGTGACGTTCATTCTGCTGGTGTAGAGTCACCACAGAGAGGGAGTTGATGATCACAGTATCACACCTCACCCCGGTCCACTCCACTTCTGATGCCTGGCTGGCTCAAGAGGACTGGCCATTGCCAAACATGCGGGTTGGGAGGCAGCAGCTGGGCTCTGGGGAGTTGGGCCCCCCATGACCAGGCCAGCCCCACCCTGTGGTCTTCCAGTTCACCTCGAGTGATACCCTGAGGAGGTGTCCTATTCGAGACTTGCATTCCTGCAAATCGTGGCCTCTGCAGTCTCCATGGTAGACCTATCTGCTCGTGTCAATGCTGGCAGTTCCCCAGGACTAGGAGCCCAGCTCTACCCTGAGCGTGTGTCCCTCCTCAAGGACATCCTGTGGGAAGCTCCCAGAATGTGTGTCCGCCTCTGCCTTTCTGGATGATGCCAGATGCCTCTGCAGAGTGTCACTGGTGTTCATGCCACTAGTGGTTACCTCCTGGTCCACATCCTCAGTGTTGCTAGATTTCCTAATAGTGGCCAATGCAGAGGTGAGACCTGCCGTCTGGTGGTGGGCTCACGTTTCCTGTCTCTGATCATGCTGAGGGTGGGTCTGTGGTGACACAGGAATCAGACCTACCATCTGGTGGTGGGCTCACATTTCCTGTCCCTGCTCATGCCGACATGCAGCCTGTGGCAGGCAGCCTCTGAGGTGACCCGTGATCCCCACGTGGGATCCAGGTTTTCACGCCTCTGTCATGCTCATTTGTGTGTGGCGTCTGTCGAGTGACTCGCATCCAGACCCCCAAGGGGAGAAACACCACTGCTGAATGCAGGTCAGAGAGACTTGGGTCTTTGTCTTGGGTTGCTCCCACGTCTGGGCTGCCTTGCCTTGTGGAGGGACCCCGTGTCAGGAAACACCTGCCCACAGCCACCAGAGACCTCCTGCCAGAGGCCCCAGCTTCCTTAGTGCCAGCCATGGTAACCTCTGGGCAGGACATCTTGCCTGTGTTCAGTTAGCTGTATCAGCCTTCATGCCTCTGGGTGTTCCCTTTTGACCCTGCCAGTGTCCCTTCGCAGTGGCAGCTTGTCTCTTTTTCACATATTTTGGTGAAACGAAAGCTAATCATTTGGCCAATTTTGTTTGTTTTGTCCTTTTTTTTAATGGGTTGTGCTTTGGGGGTTTGGTTGAAGAATCTCTCTTCTTGCCCCAGAACCAAGAAGACTCTCTCTTAAGTCTTTTCCTGAGCATGGTTCTACGTGTTTAGGTTTCACACAAGGGCAGTGCTGGGATCAGAGCCGACCCTGCTGCGTAGAACTGCGTCTTCATGTCACAGGTCTCCCGTAGGAGTCTGCCTTTCTCGAGGACTGCTGTGTGAACTGACTGAGATGGTGAGCGTAGGTGCTCAGCGGGGGCCCTGTAACATCGTGGCGTGCGACACGGATGCCATTGGCGGTTGGCGTTTGCTGCCGTGAGCTCACACCCGCAGGCTTTCTACCGTGGACAGCCCTGGCTGGCATGGCCTTCCTTTTCCCGCAGCCCACACAGCATCACCACATGTGTAAAGACCTGCCTTGAGGGCTCATGTCTGGGCTGGTCTGCTGATGTGGCTGCCCGGCACCAGGATCCTAGCCTGGCCGGGCCCGGGTCTTGGTGGAAAGGCCTCACTCTTCCCGCTCCAACTCCTTTGGAAATATGTGTCTGTCACCCTCCATGCTCATTTAGCTTCTCCTCATAGGCGTCATGTACCCTTCAACGTATACACTGGAGGGATGGATCTCTCTGAGGCTAAGTGACCTCTTACTTCGGAATCTCTGCCCAGCGGTTTTCAGGTCCGTAGGTGACTCTGGCCTGAGTCACTTGTGATCATGACAGTTGCCAGACAGTGGTTTTGTACTTCTGCTGTCATTCGCAGCGACCTGCCAGCTGTGTCCTGTGCTCCCGTCTGTCTGCGTGGATTTGGGGGCTCATTTTCCTCGGTGCCTTCTGACCTCTGGTCTCTACTGACTTGCTCTCGCAGCTGGCCCTGGGGCACTCACTCCCGCAGCTGGCCCGTGACCTTTTTACTTCCTTTTTTGTTTTTTAGGGACAGGGTCTTGCTTTGTTACCCAGGCTGGAGTGTGGTGGCATGACGACAGCTCGTTGCAGCCTCCACCATCTGGGCTCAACATCCGCCGCAGCCTCCCAGAATGCTGGGAGTGAGTACAGGCATACACATCATCACATCCACCCCGCCCCCATGCCCTTTTAATCTGCCCTTTCACTCTTTGGTTCATGGAAAAGCCAGACTCTGTAAATTATTTTTAAGAGGTTCATTCTGAGCCAGTGTGAGTGATTGCAGCCTGGAGAAAGCCCAATTCAAGAAGCCTTGAGTGAGTCGTCCCAAGGGCTTTGGATAAGTTTGGTTTATACATTCAGGAAGGCAGGAGTCGTAGGCAGACATTGGTCAGTACTGGGAGATGGACATTGGGCCGCCTGGAAAAGGCAGGATGTTTGGAACGGCACTTGATGGTCACAGGTGGACTCAGAGAGTCTCTGGTTTGTACTTGGTTAAAGGAATGAAGCTGTCTAAACTTGGGAGTGGCAGAAAGGGATGTTTTAAGATAAAGGAGTGTCAGAGTTGGCCACAGCACAGGGTCCAAGCAGCCTTTCGAGAGGATGGATGACTGGTATGTGACTTAGGCCATACGTCCTGATTATAACTTGGTACCTTTTTTTTTTTTTTTTTTTTGGTTGGAGTCTCACTCTGTCGCCCAGGCTGGAATGCAGTGACACGATCACAGCTCACCACAGCCTCTACCTCCTGGGCTTAGGCAATCCTTCCATCTCAGCCTCTTGAGTAACTGGGACTGCAGGCACACGCCACCACACCTGGCTTGGAAATTTTATTCTTGTTGTTTCCTCCGTATTTTGCTTAATGTCTCTTTGATATTTTAATACTGTGTTTCTGCACTGCATTCTAGGTAATTTACTCTGATATTTTTTCAAATGCATTAATCTTTTATTTGTCTCTTTTTTGACCCATCAGTTGAGGGCTTTTTTTTTTTAATTTAAGCATTTTCAGATTTTCTACTTTGAGAACTGTTTCTACTTACAAGAGTGGTGAAGGGTTTACCTGAGGGCGCCTCTCCCTGCTTGCCCTGGTACTGGAATCATAGAATCCCAACTCTGTCATCTGAACTGGGCAGTCGACATTCACACTTCATAGCTGATGCAATCCACAGGTGTCAACTTCTCTGCTGTGTGACCTCTGGAACACCATGTGGCCCCTCAGTCCCCTCCAGTACTGGTCTTCGTGCCTGACGTGTTTTGGATTTGTCTGACAACTTCTCAGTGAGGACGCCACAGCGGGCATGGCGTCTCCATGCAGGGTGGGAGGCCTGGAAGTTTCCGTGTCTCATGTCTGTGGTTTTAATTGGCCCCTTGGTGAAGGTTGCATCTGCCCTTCTCCAGGTGAAGCTTCGCTGTCGACCTTGTAATTAGTAAGGGTCTTGTGGGGAGCTGTTTGGGCCATGTAGATCTGTCCTTATGTGGCAGGCCACACGTGACCTCTCCAGGTGTTGTGTCTGGTTCTTCTGTACCCGTGGTGGCCCTGACAGTTTCTCTGGCTTGTCTTGGTGACCATGTCCCTCTGTGTCCCTTGTGTCTCAGACCTTGAAGTCTGCAGTCTCCTCCGCTGGCAGCTGTGGCCCGGTGATCTCTGGCCTTTGAGCCTCGATTCTCTCATTGATCCCCATCTATAACTGCCACAGGCCTGACTTGTGAAAGTTCCTCTCCAGAGAGGACTTGGGCCCCTGTGGCCTCCCTGGGGCCCCGGACCAGCCTGGCCACCCCAGACTCGCTGGCCCAGGCCCCCTCCAGCTCCCCTGCTTCTTGCTGGGGGTGAGGGTCCGCGTGCCCTCCTACAGCTCAGGAAAGCTGAGACCCCTAGCGGCTGCCCTGTCCAGTGTCCAGTTGTTCGAGTCAGATCTTCTAGGAGTCTCTGGCCTGCCCTAGGTGTAGCAAGAGGCCCAGTGAGTCTGTCCTGTCCTCCTTCCAAGGGCCCTGTCTGGTTGACAGCCAGTCCCCGACTTGCCGTGGTCTGGCTTGGATGGAGCAAAGGCTGTTCTGTGTTGGGTAGAAGCCATGCTGACACCTGGGCACCCATCCTGTCATTGCTTTCAGTGCAGTTTTTTTTTTCAGATTAGAAAATATAGTTTATTTAGAATGTAAATTGGAGAGAGAGGAAGAGGGGATTCACTTCCCCAAGGGAGGAGAGGGGGCCAAAGTTTAAGAAAATGTGGCCTTAGCGGGGCTTCGGTGGCTCAGCCTGTAATCTCGTGCTTTGGGAGGCTGATGTGAGTGGATTGCCTGAGCCTGTGTGTTCGAGACCCACCTGGGCAACTTGGCGAGACCTCATCTCTACAATAAATTTAAAAATCAGCCAGGCATGGTAGCACGTGCCTATAATTCCGGCTACTTGGAAGGCTGAGGCAGAAGGATCACCGGAGCCCAGCAGGTCGAGGCTGCAGTGGCCAGAAGCGGCCCCTGCACTCCAGTCTGGGCGACAGAGACTCCAACTCAAAAAAAAAAAAGAAAGAAAACGTGACCTGGCCATAACTCAAAGGGTACATGTCCACACCATAGCTTAGCAAGGCAATGGTGATCAGTGCAGTTTTCAACAAAGACACGGGACAGTCAACACACAGTTTAAAACAGGTTTGTGTTGGGTGGTTTTGCACGGCCTCGGTGGACATGCCTTGGTGGGACCTTTGGTGGGCGACGTGTATTAAGTGCATTTTCACTTAGTCTCAGCTTAGGCCAGGTACAGTGACTCACGCCTATACCCAGTCGAAGGAGAGGATTGCGTGAGCTCACAGGTTCAAGATAGTTCCAGCTTATGGTGTGTTTTATCGGGATGTAATCCCGGCGTACATGAGAAGCATCTGTGTTGTCTTCAAGACAGTGCCCTCCCTGGCGGGGTGCCCTGTCCAGCTGACTCACCCAGGGTCTGAATAAAAGGCCCTTTGACCTCCCTCCCCTTCCCCCCTTCTCCCCTTCCCTTCCCTCCCTTCCCATCTCCCAATGGGAACTGGAAGTCTGCTCTGCCAAGCTCCCTGATAAGGCCTTTCCGGGGCCCTGATTTCACAACCATAGTCCACCTTGGGTCCTGCTGACTCCCTGGAGAAGGTTTTAGTCTCCTGCCCGGAGGGGAAAGGCTGGCCAGACAGCCAGTCCCTTCCTCTCCTGCAGGGCTTGTTGCCTCCACCCAACCCAGGGCTGGGGCTTGGGCCTCCCGCTGTTCCTCCAAGCTTCCTCCTCCACCCCCTATTCCCTGACATGAGCCCCCTCATTCCATCCACTCTGCTGCCTTCCTCGCTGGCTTCCACGGTGGTTGTCTCTTATCCTGTCTTGGGAGGCAAGGCGAGGCTGGTGCGGGGACAGGGAGAGGCAGGGGAGCCCCTGGGGGGCTGGGAGTCCTGGGCACCAGCTTGGGGCGTGGCAAGTTAACTATGGGAGAGGCTGCGCCCGTGCTCCCTCCCTCCTCCCCTGTCCTCCCTCTTCCCCATCCCCTTCCTTCCTGAGCTGGCCATCATCCAGCTGGAAGTCAGAACTCCCCTTAGAAATGGACCCTAACTGGGTGGACTGTGGCTAAGCACGCCCGGGTCTGGAAGCCCCATCGCACCTCCGCCCCGAGGCTCCCGGGAGGTGCTCGGGAGGGGCGCTGTGGTGCTTGGATGTCACTCCTGGGCTAACCCTGAAACATGACTGGTCTTTGCCCTTTTCGGGTACAGAGCTCCTCAGACCCTGGGGTCTCCTGAGTGAGAGAAGTGTCCTTGTCCATCATAACCGGCTCTTTCAGATCATACCAGAGTTGCCGAGAATGTCTGACTCCCCTGAGAGTCCAGAGGGGCTGGTTCCAGGAAGACCAAGTGAGCTCAGGACTGGAGCGGACCGTCTGCCTCACTCGTTAGCCTCCTGGGGTGAAGACTCTGGGATGCGAGACAAGAGAGGCCAGGGGTCTTCCGGAGCGTGGAACTGAGCGGGGCAGCACGCCCAGTAGAGGCCTGTGGCTGTGTCCCCCCGACCTGGCTTGTACTTCTCTTCCTCCCGCTGTTCATCTGTTTTCTGTTTTTGTTTTTCTGAATCAAGGTCCCACTCTGCCCCTGAGACTGGAGTGTAGTGGAATGATCATGGCTCACCACAGCCTTGACCTCCCGGGCTCAGGTGGTCCTCCCACCTCAACCTCCCGAACAGCTGGGACTACAGGCATGAGCCAGCACTCCCAGCTAATTTTTTGACTTTTTTGAGAGACAGGATCTCGCTGTGTTGCCCAGGCTAGTCCAAACTCCTGGATTCAATCAGTCCTTCTGCCTCAGCCTCCCAAAATGCTTGGGTTACAGACGTAAGCCTGGCTGTTTTCTTTGTAGTAATATAATAAAGTAAGTGCTTGCAGAGTTCCGTGAGCTTCCCTGGAAAATTAACTGAGCCCAAGGAGGGGGTCATGGGAACCCTGATTTGTATATAGTCAGTTGGTCAGAAGCATAGGCATGGCCTGTGCTTTGTTCGTGGAAAAACCAAACTCTGTAAAATATCTTAAAGAGGCTTATCCTGAGCCAGTATGACTGACTGTGGCCTGAGAAACAGTCTCGAGATTTGAAAAAGTGGCTCCCAGGAGTCAGATTAGTGTGGTGTATACACACCAGGGCAAGAATTGCAGGCAGAGACATAGACCCATCCACAGAAGGTGTATGCTGGTCTTGACCAAGGGCAGGCTCTCTTAAAACGGAAGCTCACAGGCCATGGTGGGTTCAAAGTCTTCAGTCACTAATTGGTAAAAGGTGTGAACTCGGTCTGAGTAACTGGAGCCAGCAGAAAGGAGTGTTTTACATCAACATGAGGAAGTTGTTGACCAGGACGCCAAACCAGTGTGGCCTGTGGGTGCCAGGCGTGGCCTCTGGTCCTTTCTGTAACTTGGTATCCTGTTGCCACACACGCCCTGTTAGTCCTGTGGTCTCGATTCTAGCATGAGTGCCACTCAGTTGTACCTAGATGCCGAAAGCAGGGAGTGTCCTGAGGCATGGCCAGCCTCCTTTGCACCAGGCATTCCCGTTCCACTTTTCCCGTAACTCCTTGGCCAAGTGGGGGGCCCATCCCCTTGGTGGGGAGCTTCGGATTTCACTTTTTTTTCTTTTTTGAGTTGGAGTGCAGTGGCACACTCATGGCCATCCCAGCGTTGACCTGCTGGGTTCTGGCGATCCTTCCGCCTCAGCCTTCCAAGTAGCTGGAACTACAGGTGCGTGCTACCATGCCCAGCTAATTTTTTTTATTTATTGTAGAGACCCGGTCTCACCAAGTTGCTTGGGCTGGTCTCAAACCCGTGGGCTCAGGCAATCCACTCACCTTGGCCTCCCGAAGTGCTGGGATTACAGGCTGAGCTACCGAGCCTGACCTGGATTTTGCTTTTATTTCTTATTTGCAACTGGCATTACAGGTGGGGCGCTGTGCCCTCACCTATAGGGTCTGACGCCGTAGAGGGTGTCAGAAATGCCTTGAGTTAGACCCCACTGGTGTCTTCTGGGATCGGCTTGGTGTGAAAAACCCCACACCTGGTGAGAGGTGTCCTGTGGTGGCCACGTGATACCCCGTGCCAGACCTGGAGTTCTGGTCTCTGCTGACCTTGTCGTTCTAGGGTGATTGAGTGACATTCTGTGCTGAGCCTGGAATTCTGGTCACTACTGTCCCTGTTGTCCTGAGGTAGCCGTGTAATGCCCCGTGCCAAGCTTGGAGTTCTGGTCACTGCTGTCCCTGTCATCCTGTGGGTGTTCCTTGAACACCAGCTCCTTGCCGGGTAATGAGTTGGGTTTTGCAAACTCAGTGGTACCCTAGCGCGTGTGTCACAAGTGCATGACAGAGTCCCTGGCAAGAGGGCCTGGTGTTGTTGCAGCCCAGGGAGGGGTGGGAGGGAGTGGGGGTACAGTAAGGTGGGGGCAGAGCCAGTCCAGGGCTCCATCCCACTGTAGGTCCTGTGCCTGGCTGCCGGGCATCCATGGATGGAACTGGCCAGCTCCTACTGTCAGGAGCCCAGGAGTGGCCAGGGTGCCCTGGGTGGGGCTTTCTGTCCCTGCATTTTCACCTCAAGACAGTAAGGTGGTTACTCTCCATAGCTAGCCTTGTCCCAGATGGTGCCAGCGCTCCTTCTGCCCCGCTTGGGGCCTGGCCAGGTCCAGATTCCAGGACCCTGTCATTGAGCTAAATGGTGGCACCATGCTGGCAAAAAAAGGAGAAGAAAGTGGGCATTTCCACAGAGATCTGGCAGTGTGGGTGCCCAGGGTGTGGGAGAGCCTGCTGTTGCTCCAGACAAGGGTCCAGCCTTGTCCTCATCGTGGTCTAGGGTGCCCTTGGACGCAGCTGTCCTGGTGTCCCCAGAAGTCAGGGCGCACATGAGGGGCACCAAGCTGGTAGAGTGATGGCCAACTGAGAACCCTTGACAGATGGGTGGATGCATAGACATGGCCTAGGGAGGGGGAGGGGAGAGGACAACTTCAGTGTTGTCCCCACATGGGGAACAAGGCAGGACACCAGGTTGCCACGCATAGGAACTCATGGGCTCAGTCAGATCACGTCAAGCGTCAGGGGCCTGAGCACTTCCAGGAGAGGTGCTGGGAGAGGCCTCAGTCTGGGAGGTGATGGTGTGCGTCCCTCAGTATAAATGCAAGACACGTGCTGTGTGTTCAGATGTGCAAAATACAAAATGCAGCTGCAGGTGAGGGGTACCGGGACCTCCTGGGGGAGATCAGAGGGGACAGAAGCAGAGTCAGTCAGCCATGTGGCCAGCCAGATCCCAGCTGCCACTGGCTGCACCCACCACAAAAGGGAATGGGGTGCAGGGGGCATCCTCTTAAATGCACTCTGGTCGCCTGAAAGGAAAGGGAGACCCTAGATGTTGGAATCAGAAGAACCTGCTGGGTGGGGGACAGCGTGGGTTTTGATGCCTACGGGGAGGAGGCAGGGCTTCAGTCCTTGAGAGGCCGCAAGCATGTGTCCCCGAGAACTGCTCCAAGGCAGAACTGGCCAAAATGCCCAGCAGAAGGGAAGAAACAGACTGTCCTGACTTTGCCTGTGGCCTCGTGTGTGACTGGGGAGTCCCGCTTGAGAAGTTGAAGGGGGTGTGAGTTTGAATTTGTCTAGAAAGTAACATAATAATGTTAATCCCGGGCTGGTCATGTCCCTGGGGCACCTGGCAGAGGCTCAGGTCCCCAGCCAGGGTGCAGGGACCCCTCGGCTCCCGACCTGCTGGGATGTTATTTGGCGCCCCAGGAACCAGCCAACACAGAGAAAGTCAGGATTAGACTATGGGGTCTTGGCACACAACTGTCAGAGGCCATAAAGTGAGACAAGTGAGGAGCAGGCAGAAAGCTGGGGGAGGGTAGGTGTGAGGACAGGGGGTTGGAATCCCCACACAGAAACACGGTGCACAGGCTGGCTCTCCTTCTGGAAACCTTTGTGCACACTGGATAAAACACAGAAAATGCCCACTGCGGGCATGGGAGAGCTGGGCGTGAAAAGCAGCAGAGGGGCCTCTGCTGTTCCAGAAGTGCTTGAGCTGGTGCAGAGCACATGGGTGGCGGCAGAGACCGGTCAGAGACAGGCTGACCGGGGTTAGCCAAGCAGTCACAGGAGGAGCGGCTGGGCAGAGGGACAGGAGCTCGGCATGGCCTGGGAGCCAGGCAGTCTCTGAGCTCTGGGTCCTGCCAGAGCCAACGAGATGCCACCATGGAGGCTGGGTGGTGCAGGGTCCCAGGGGTAGCAGAGCCCTGCCCAGGTGGGAGTAGGGGAAAAGCTCGTGGTCTGCCTGATCTCCAGATGTCCTGCTGGGCTGGCTGGCAGGCTGGTGTGGGGAGAGGGCTCACGGCTCCTGGTTTGAGCAGTTTGGGTGGCAGAAATCTGGAGCTTTGTTTCTGCCTTTCCAGGGAAGTGAACGCAGGTGTGCCTCTAAGTCCAGGGCTTGTTTGCATTTATAAAGCAACTTTAAGTTGGTGACTATACTTTTATTTATTTATTTTTGAGTTGGAGTCTCACTGTTGTCACCCAGGCTGGAGTGCAGCGGCATGCATATGGCCACCACAGCCTCAACCTGCCGGGCTTAGGTGATCCTTCCGCCTCACCCTTCCAAGTAGCTGGAACTACACACACACACCACCACACCCAACTAGATTTTCTGTAATTTATTGTAGAGACGAGGTCTCACCAAGTTGCCCAGGCTGGTCTTGAACCCCTGGACTCAGGCAGTCCTCTTGCCTGGACCTCCCAAAGTGCTGGGATTACAGGCTGAACCAACGCACCAGGCCGTGACTAAACTTTTAAGAGCAGTAAATGTTCAAAGTAAGTAACGTACATGTTTGCTCTTCCTGGTGTTCCAGCCTCTGCTTCCACGCTCTGCCGGGCACAGGCCCTTGTGGTGGCTGTGTTCCTGTCTCCCAGGGTCCCCGCCTCCGCCTTCCATCTTGCATCCTCACATCTGGGCCATCGGAGTGACCCATGGTGTCCGCTTCTGAGATAGCATCGTTGGGGCAGTGGCTCCAACATGTCATCCTCAGCGAAGACCCAAGCCTCAAAAGAGCTCGCTCCTGGCTCGGAGGAGAAGCCGCAGGACAAGGAACTGCTCTCCTGGGGTCCTCTCTCTGGTCATCGGAGCGAGAAGATCGTCTTCACCAGGAGCGAGGGCAGCCCGGACGAAAGCGTGCTGACCGTCACCATCACAGAGACCACAGTCATTGAGTCAGACCTGGGGGTGTGGAGCTCACGGGCGCTGCTGTACCTCACACTGTGGTTCTTCTTCAGCTTCTGCACGCTCTTCCTCAACAAGTACATCCTGTCCCTGCTGGGAGGCGAGCCCAGCATGCTAGGTGACCAACCGGCGGGCATGGGGCTAGGGGTACACTCAGGACAGGGCTTTGGGGGCCAAGAATGGTGGGCAGCAGGGGAGGGATCACTTGCCAACGTGGCCTTCTGTCTCCTACCTGCAGGTGCTGTGCAGATGCTGTCAACCACGTTCATTGGCTGCGTTAAAATCTTCATTCCTTGCTGTTTATATCAGCACAAAGCCCGGCTCTCTTACCCTCCCAATTTCATCATGACTATGCTTTTTGTGGGGCTCATGAGGTAAACAGTCTCCCGTTTTCAGTGGAGTATCTAAGCTTTTCTAGTGTAAAACATCCATCCCGTTGGTAAGTGTGGACTGTGCCAACCGATGTCATATTAGGGGCTCCCGGGTGTGTTCTCAGTGCACACTTGATAAAACCCTAAGGGCCATCTCATGCAGGACACCAAGCGAATCTGGTTTTGTGGCTCTCACTGCCACAGGCATTTACTCAGATGCCCTCCGTAGCAACTTTGAAAGCAGACATGATCACAGTGTGAAGGTGATCGCCTCCTCCCAGGAATGATCCTCTGGCCGCTTGGGGCAATGGAAGTCACCTCACACAGATGGCAGTGCCATCTCCTGGGAGCTTGGCCTAAAGTGTCAAGAAGTGGGTCCAGGCACATTGGCGGGGTGACAGGGAGGAGGCCAGAGGCACCCACTGGCCAAGGCTAGCCCCTGGAGAGGCTGTCTAGTGGCTGCAAGTAGGCAGATGTCTTTTCACAGCACATCTTGCTTATTTTTAGGTTTGCCACCGTGGTTTTGGGTTTGGTCAGCCTGAAGAATGTGGCAGTTTCGTTTGCAGAAACTGTGAAGAGCTCCGCCCCCATCTTCACTGTGATCATGTCTCGGATGATTCTGGGGGAGTACACAGGTGAGGGTGGGCCCCGTGTCCTTCCCCTCCTTCCCTCAGTGCCTCGGTATTCTGGGGAGGACACAGGTGAGGACTTCCTGGGTGCTCGTCTGCCTTTCTATACTGAAGAGTACGCAGATGAGGCCTGCTGAGCGCCTGTGTGTCGTTTCCCTCCCTCACAGCGTCGCGTCCGTCCTTCCTGCAGGGCTCAGTGGGTCCGTGCAGGAGAGCCATTCAGGGTGGCTCCTGGGAGCTGCTGGCATGCCTCCCCATCTTCCCCAAATCTCTTCCCAGTTGTCGCAGTGGACTCACTGGGTCATGTGAGCGAGTTTTTCTCAGGGCTGCTGGATACCTGGATATTGTCTTGTTGCTACACAGAGGTCAGAGCAGGCCTTGCCTTGTGGCTGCTGGCTGGGTGGGGGTTGGGTAGGACCTGGCCAGATATGCACTGGTCACTGACCCAAGGAAGGCGGGGCGGGGCCTGTCTTTGATGCGGCCTATTTTCTTTTCTTCTTTTTTTTTTTGAGTTGGAGTCTCACTCAGTCGCCCAGACTGGAGTGCAGTAGCCGCTCCCGGCTACCGCAGCCTTGACTAGGCTCTGGTGATCCTTCCGCCTCAGCCTTCCGAGTAGCTGGAACTAAAGGCACGTGCTACCACGCCCGGCTAATTTTTGATTTATTGTAGAGATGAGGTCTCGCCAAGTTGCCAGGCGGGTCTCGAACCTGCGGGCTCAGGCCATCCACTCACCTCAGCCTCCCAAAGGCACGGGATTACGGGCTGAGCCACCAAGCCCGGCATGGGGCCTATTTTCAATGGGCCCCATGGGAAGAAGGCGGGGCGGGGCTGTCTTCAGTGGTCTTCACACAAGGTGGCTGCGGCTCTCTTGGTTCCTCTCAGCTTCTCCCTGGTCCAGTCCCTTGCTGTCAGCTGCTCTTCCGGCTCCTGCTTCTCTTTCTCTCAAGACTCAGCAAATGAGTTTATTGACAAAACTCTGGCCTTTTAATAACGTGCGGGTGATCTGCAGCTGCATGCCAGCCTCACATCCGTTTTTCCTGCCAGCCTTTTAAAAAGTAGCATATCCAGTGTTGGTCTGAAAATAGGCAGGTGCAGATAACAGTCCGCTTGTGTAAGAGGGGCTGTTGTATATAAGGAGTTGCCTCTATTAGAAAATGACAAGGTCTTGGCTGGGTGCAGTGGCTCTCATGCCTGTGGTCCCAGCACTTTGGAAGGTGGGAGCGGGAGGATCGCTTGAGCCCAGAAGTTTGAGACCAGCTCGGGCAACATAGCAAGACTTTGTCTCTACAAAAAATAAATAAGTAAAAATGAGCTGGACCAGGATGGCATCTGTAGTCCCAGCTATTCGGGATGCTGAGATGGAAGGATTGCTTGAGCCTAGGAGGTCGAGACTGTGGTGAGCTATGATGGTGACCCTGCACTCCAGCCTGGGCAGCAGAGTGAGACCCTGACACGCACACACACACAAATGTATATAACAGTCTCAAGACCAAGCCAAGTGTCTGCCTGGGGGCAGGAGGAGAGTGAGGGCACCACATGTGCCTGGGACATGCACAGATGTTTTTTAGGTGACTGTAAAACAGAATCCAAGTCTAAGAGGTAGTTCCTAAAAGTCATAGACAAAACAAACAGGCCTCACCAGGGTGGTACCACGTGAAAAGGAGTCTCAGGCAACTCTAACACATCACCATCTGGCTTCCAGCTGTGGGGCAAGCTGTGAGCAAGCCAGCTCTCTTGCTGAGAAGAGTGGGGCCGTCTTGGTAAAGTCTAGCAAAAAGGAATCTGACAGGATGTCAGGTCCCGAGGGACCAAGCTTCCAGGGCCTAGGGCCCCCAGGGGAGTGACTCTGACATGTGGCCTGCCGCTCCAAGGTGTGCTTTCTGTTGCGCCCCCAAGGAGAACTTGAGCAGAGTGTCCTGTGGGGTTGGAGGGGCACAGACTAGAGTGAGGGCCCTGCCAAGGGGTACCCTGGCCTCTCAGCAGAGGTTCTGAGTTGGGGAAGGTGTCCACAGTACCCCTCCACGCACCAGAAGCAAAAGCAAGTCCTCTCCAGAGAGTGAGGGGTGTTGTGAGTTTCCAGTTCCCCTGCGGTGTTCACATGCAATGTCTGTTACTCAACAAGATGCTCTGGGCAGGCCAGAGGACAAGACCAAGCTATGGAAAACTGAGAGGACAGACATGTGGCAAGATGCTCCCTGGACAGAGCTGCTGGCTTCTCTTGACCTGAGTCCTCCTGCCTTGCAGGCTGTGGGTCTGCGGCTTGACCTGCTATTCCGTGACTGTTTCCTGAGGACTTGCAGGTGCTGTTCTGGGCGGCGCCATCCTGCTCCAAGGGAAGGTGGCGGCTCCCTTGTAGGGCAACGTACTGCTCCAAGGACTGCGACTTGGTTCCCTTTTGCTAAACACGGAAGAGTCGTGTCTTCATTTACTTTGAACTTCAAGATAAAGGCCATATCTAAAGTCAGATAGGTACAAAATGACACCCAATAGCCTATTTCCAAAATCGGGGTGGGCAGTAAGTATGGCTTGTGTTGCATTGAGTGGATTTCTTTAAAATCACTTCTATAAAGATTTTGTGTTTCCCAAGGAAACAGAAAGGAATACATTCACTGGGTACATGTAGATGCTCCCACACTGTGCCAGCATGTAAATTGCACTCCTGGCCCCAGGCTCACCCTTCTTCATAGTTACATGGAGACCGTCTCACTCGCCCTCGTTTCGCAAGTGAGAGTTCGTGGGATCAGGAAGAAGGGAGCTGGGCGCCCATGGCTCCACTTGCCGTTGGGGCCAACAGATGCACAGAGCCACATCTGAGGCGCCTGCTGTGGCGAGGGTGACAGGACTGACTTGCAGACATGGACTTTGGTTCGCTTTATTTTCCCTCTAGCACAAGGAAGCTGGTAGGCGTGAGTCGTGGGGTGCGAGGCAAGGCCCGTGCCTCTTGCAGGATGTGACGCGGGCCCTGGCGCTCGGACACGAGCTTGCTCCCTGCGGTCAGCCAGTCACGCCTGTTGTGCTCTTGTCAGGGCTGCTGGTCAACCTCTCGCTCATTCCGGTCATGGGAGGGCTGGCACTGTGCACGGCAACCGAGATAAGCTTCAACATCCTGGGGTTCTCGGCCGCGCTGTCTACCAACATCATGGACTGGTGAGTCGTGAAGGATGTGGGACGTGAGGGGGCGCGGCTTGGCACTCACTTTTCTTCATCTGGGTTGGTGGACGTATAAGCACAGATTAGCCCAGCATTCCTTCCTGTCATTCCAAGCCAGGCACATCAGGTGCTGCTTTTTGCTAAAGAACAAAACCATGGTACCCCAGGAAGGTAACTTCTCTCAAACATAAGCCAGGATTGGAGGATACACGGTCTCAATACTAGAATGCTGATCACAGAGATACGGTCGGTGCGTGGAAGCTGATGTACATGAGCTATACTGAGCAGTGCCATGTGTGTAGACGTGTGTGTGTGCGCTGAGTAGACACAAGAGGCCAGGCCACAGCCAGAGTGAGTCCCAGCCCTGGTGTGAGAGCATCTCCCCTCAGGAGCTGTGGGCAGGCTTTCTCGACAGCCCCTATCCTGCCTTAGTGGCCGTCTGTGCCCTGGCATCATGGCTGCAGAGAGGACGGCGTGTGCAAGGTCCCAGGGGAAGAGGGTCATGTTATGATGTCCTGGTCAGGCAACGGACGAGGGACAGACATTGCATTCCAACTGCTGTTTAGAACTGGGAGGGGCTGGGTGCGGTGGCTCATGCCTGTAATCCCAGCACTTTGGGAGGCCCAGGTGAGAGGATCGCCCAAGCCCATGGGCTTGAGACCAGCTTGGGCAACTTGGCAAGACTCATCTCTACAAAAAATCAAAATATTAGCCGGGCGTGGTGGCACACGCTTATAGTTCCAGCTACTTGGAAGGCTGAGGCAGAAGAATTGCCTAAGCCCAGCAGGTCGAGGCTGCGGTGGCCATGAGCATGCCCCTGCACACCAACCTGGGCAACAGAATGAGATTCTGACTCAAAAATAAGGAAATAAATAAAAGTTAAAAAAATAGAACAGGGCATCCTCATCCCTGCTATGTACTGATGTCCCCACATCAACCCTGGAAAAACCTGCTCTTTCAAAATTACTGATCAAAGCCAGGTTTCTCCTATTTTTGAGAAAAGAAAAGGAAAAAGCACCATCAGTGGCCAAGAGTTTATCATTACTGTTCCCACTAAGGCAGGCAGACTCATCACAAGTTTCTGAATAACAGCCAAGTATAAATAAAGCTCACCTCATTTCCGTCATGTCGGTGCGTTTCCCTGCAGCTTTGTTCTCTACACAGTGGCTTATGGAAACAGCCTGGGCTGCGTCCCCGTGTGTGTGTCTTGCCTTGCTAGCTTGGTGTCATTGCACATGCTCCATTGTGTCACTCATTTTGTGCACATGCACCATGACGTCATGATTCTTCTGTTGCCAAACTCCACTCTTCATGTTCATAAATAGCCTGCACTGACCATCTTTTTACATCAATCTCTGTCTTATGTGTCCAAAGGCAGATGGCCGGATTGAGCCCTGTTTGCTCCGTCTGTCAGATTATTGAGCAGTTGCTGCGACCTGTAGTCCTGCCAGTGAGAGCTGTCTGTCTCACCTTGTCCTCAACTAAGTTTTTCAGCTTAAAGAATTGAGCCCAGGCCAGGCTTGGTGACTTAGCCTGTAATCCCAGTACTTTGGGAGGCTGAGGCAAGTAGATTGCCTAAACCCGCAGGTTCAGGACCTGCCAGGGCAACTTGGTGAGACTTTGTCTCTACAGTAAGTCAAAAATTAGCTGGGCGTGATAGTGCTCGCCCATAGTTCCAGCTACTTGGAAGGCTGAGGCAGAAGGATCACTGAAGCCCAACAGGTCAATACTGGGGTGGCCATGAGCATGCCACTGCACTCTAGCCTAGGCGACGGAGTGAAAAAAAAATTGAGCCAGGCACAGTGACTCACGCCTGTAATCCCAACACTTTGGGAGACTGAGGTGAGGATTGCCTGAGCCCCTGGATTTGAGACCAGTTTGGGCAACTTGGTGAGACCTCATCTCTACAATAAATCAAAAAGAAAAAAATTAGCCGGGCATGGTGGCACATGCCTGTAGCCCCAGCTACTCGGAAGGCTGAAGCGGAAGGGTCAACTGAGCCCAGTGGGTTGAGGCTACAGTGGCCATGAGTGTGCCACTGCACTCCAGCCTGGGCGACAGAGTGAGACTCCAACTCAAAAAAAAAAAAATTGAGCTGGGCATGGCGCCACACAGTGGTAGTCCCAGCAACTTGAGAGGCTGAGGTGGGAGAATCGCGCTATGATCATGCCACGCACTGCAGCCTGCCCAAAGAGCAAGACCCCATCTCTAAAAAATAAATTAGTATTTTAAAAAATAAAATTATAAAATCCACTACTCTCCATAAGAGTCCAGACAGCATCTTGTCATGTGAGTCCTGACCACTTGGTCTATGGAAGCTGGACGTCGCTTTGTTTGCTTGTTGGCCATCTGTGTTTCTCCCCACAGTCCTCTGTCCTGTTCACAAGTCCTTCCTGTCTATATGTTTCTACTAGGTCTTTGTGTGTCTTAATCATGCACACACCTCGGAAACGCGATTTGTGAGAACTCTGTGTAAAGCAGGGCTTTGTGAGGTGCTTAGTGAAGGGCCTTAGGGGTCCTCTGACACCTGGGATGGGGTAGCCTCAGGCCTGTCATTCGACCTCTGAGTGCCTCAGTTCACCCCGTGAGAGGGGACAGGAAAGCTGCCTGCCTAGCTGTGAAATGATGCCTGGGGACACTCGCAGCAGAAGCTCAGCGGTTGTTCATGGAGGTGTCACCATTGTCCCCATCTAGTGCGACTGGGGACATCATGTCCCTTACTAAGGACAGCATCCATGCATAACCTCTTCTTTTCTTTATTCTAGTTTGCAAAATGTTTTTTCAAAAAAGCTCCTCAGCGGGGACAAATACAGGTTCTCGTAAGTATTGTGAGTGGTTCCTGCACACGTAGGACCCGGGATGTCCTGCCCTTTTCAGATCTGGCTTGCCCCACAGCCTGACAGCTCCCGCCTCGGCTCTGCGGCCTTTACAAGGCCTTGTGGAAACTTGGCAGAGGCCCACCTGTCTTCCAGCTCCTCCCCCAGCACCTTCCCCAGCGGGTGTGTGTCTGCCTTTGTGTCGGGCAGGTCCTTCCGGTGTGCCTGGGTGCCCTGGCGCATCCTCACGTGGCGGGCGGGGTGGAGACCAGGCCCCCTCCAGGCGTGGTGGAGCGTTGAGCGTCTGTGGTGTTCCCGCAGGGCCCCGGAGCTGCAGTTCTACACCAGCGCTGCTGCCATGGCCATGCTGATCCCTGCCTGGGCCTTCTTCATGGTGGGTGTCAGAGCAGGATGCCCTCTCTGCGCCTGGACTGCCGTGCCTCGTGAGCGGTCAGGAGCGGAATGGTTTACTGGTCTGAGGCACGTGGCCGGCCGGTTGTCATGTTATAAGCCATGGCCGCCTGGACTTGTGCTGTGGCTATCCCCTCGGGGGCCACTTGGAGCAGTGACAGCTTTCTGTGTGAGCATTTTTATGGGTTATTTATTTGTTTGTTTTTGAGTGAGGTCTCACTCTCGCCCAGGCTGGGGTGTAGGGGCGTGGCTCACCACAGCCTCAGCCTCCTGGGCTCAGGTGATCCTTCTGCCTCAGCCTCCCAAGTAGCTGAGACTACAGGTACCACCATACCTGGCTCATGTTTTTGATTTTTTGTGGAGACAAGGTCTCTCTATGTTGCCCAGGCTGGTCTCAAACTTCTGGGTTCAAGAGATTCTCCCGCCTTGGCCTCCCAAGGTGCTGGGATGGCAGGCGTGAGCCACCACGCCTGGCCTACTTTTATGGTTTTTATTAGGGAGGTAACAGGCCCACTGTGGAACCGCCGACAATGCTGGCTCCAGCTCTCTCCCTGACCCAGGTGCTGTTGGGTGTGGTCCCTCACCTGTCCACATATGTGGTGTGGTTCACTCCTTGCCACAAGTGTACGTTCAAATCTGCAGCACAAGTGGACCTGGGTCACCCTGCCACGTGACCATGTGGGGACTTGGCCCTGCTGATGGCATCTGGGCATCTTGCTGTTCCCTGTTGCCCTGGTGTCAGTGTCTTGTGCAGATGAGGGCATTTTTCTGGGATACATTCTTGGGACTGGAATGGTTGACTGGAAGAATATGCATGTTTAAGGACTTATTGTGGTAAAATACACATACAACTGCCCGTTTTAACCAGGTGTAAATGTAAAGCTGAGCAGTGCTAAGTACCTCCACATTCTGTGCCGCTGTCCCCACCATCCGCCTCTAGCATTCTTTTCATCCTCCAACCCCATTCAACACTCCCACCCTACACTGGCACCCGTCATTCAGCCATCTGTCCCCATGGATCACGGCCCCAGGGATCTTGTGAAGGGGCATGGCACAAGACTGGTGCATTTCACGTGACATCCCCAAGGCCCATCCACATCATGGCAGGTGTTAGAATGTCCTCCCTCTCCAGGGCTGAATCCTGCCCCCCTGCGTGGATGGTCAGGGCGTTGCTCATTGTCCATCTGTCGTAGACACTTGAGTCATTCCCACTCTTGGCTCTTGTGAGCATGGCGTGCAGATACTGAGACCCTGCTTTCAGTTATTTTTGTTTTTTTGGTTTTTCTTTTTTGAGTTGAAGTCTCACTCTGTTGCCCAGACTGGAGTGCAGTGGCCGCTCCCGGCCACCGCAGCCTCAACCTGCTGGGCTCCAGCGATCCTTCCACCTCAGCCTTCTAAGTAGCTGGAACTACAGGCACACGCTACCACACCCAGCTAATTTTTTTTTTGATGTATTGTAGAGAGGAGGTCTCGCCAAGTTGCCCAGACGGGTCTCGAACCCTCAGCCTCCCAAGGCACGGGATTACAGGCTGAGCCACTGAGCCCGGCTTATTTTGTTTGTTTGTTTGTTTTTGTTGTTGTTGTTTTTGAGTTGGAGTCTCACTCTGTCGCCCAGACTGGAGTGCAGTGGCTGCTCCCGGCCACTGCAGCCTCGACCCGCTGGGCTCTGGCGATCCTTCCGCCTCAGCCTTCCAAGTAGCTGGAATTACAGGCATGTGCTACCACGCCTGGCTGATTTTTTGATTTATTGTAGAGATGAGGTCTCGCTGCCCAGGCGGGTCTCGAACCCGTGGGCTCAGGCAATCCACTCACCTCAGCCTCCCAAAGGCGCGGGATTATAGGCTGAGCCACCGAGCCCGGCTATTTTTGTTTTTTAGTATCATTTTTAATATTGGGTATTTATTTATTAACTCACTAAATAACATCTAGTAAAAAGCCTAATGTCTGTGGCACAGCAATGAGAATGAGCAGCATCTCGGTGTCAACAACAGCTGGTGCTGTGGCATGAATGTATTTTTGTGGTTTGTTCCTATGCTCATCATGGAACGAGGCACTGTTTCAGGTGAGGGTCAGTGAAGATACTGTTTGCTTCCCAGTGGAATTCACAGACCTGAATGCAATTGACAGGTCCCCAAAGTCCCTGTCCCAGTGTGGGAGGCAGTTTCAAGTCCTTGTGTCACTGTGACTTTCTGAGTGACCAGCCATTAGCTGTTGAGGGTGACAGGCTGGCCCTTCTTCCTGCAGAAGATGTTGCGCCAGAGGACTGACGCAACTGTCCAAACTGCCAGTTCCATGGGTCTTATGTGCAGCAGTGGAGTTGCCAGATAGTCTGGTACCTGTGTGTTTTGTTTTGTTTTTGAGTCAGAATCTTGCTCTGTCGCCCACGCTGGAGAGCAGTGGCACGGCTGCAGCTCTCTGCAGCCTCAACCTCCTGGGCTCAGGGGGATCCTCTCTCCTCAGCCTCCTGAGCAGCTGGGACTCGTGGCTATGCCCCACACCCGGCTGACTTTGGGGACTTTGGCAGAGACAAGGTCTCACTTTGTTGCTCAGGCCAGACCGTTTAACTTCTTGTGCCATTTTCCACAGCAGCTGCGCTGTCAGACGTCCTCACCCCCAGTATGTGAGGGCTCCAGTTCTCCGCATCCTCACAAGCTTTTGTTGTTTTCTGCTTTGTTTGTATCTCTTTGTGACAACAGCCATTGTCACGGGTTTGGGGTGGCTTTTTGTCACGGTTTACTTGCATTTTCCTGATGCTCAGTGGCGCTGACCCTCTTTCCGTGTGCTTGTTGGCCACTGTGCGTGCATGGTAGAGGCTGATCGGTGCAGTCAGCTGTCCCCATGGAAGGCCTTTCTGGCGTTGTTCTCACCATCAGCACTTGCCCCAATGCCGGGAAGGCCTGCGCTGGGTCTTTTTGGTGGAGGATCTGTAACAGACACATACTCTATAGAGTGTCCCTTTGTTCTGATACATAGGATGTCCCAGTGATTGGGAGGAGCGGGAAGAGCTTCAGCTACAGCCGGGACATTGTGTTGCTGCTCCTGACAGATGGAGTCTTGTTCCACCTCCAGAGCGTGACAGCTTATGCCCTCATGGGGAGGGTCTCCCCTGTGACCTTCAGGTGAGCCAAGGCACTTCCCAGAACAGTATGTGTGGGCTGCGCTGAGAGTAGTGCTCGGGGTGTTTGTCAGAGACATCTGTGATTCCTGTGGTGGCCAGTGGCTCCACCCCACCATCACGGGGCCACTGTGCTGCGGTTGAAGTGCGAATGGCACAGTGTCCGAGATAGACCTTTAAGGAAATTGCTACTGGAAGTCCACAAGTTTCTTGGCATTGCGTATTTTCCTGTCTTGAGCAGCATTTCCAACAGAATTGTCTACAGTGATAGAATGTTCTACTTCTGTGCTGTACTGTGCTATCCAGTATAGGGGCCCCTGGCCACATGTGGCTCCTGGGCACTGGAGACGTGGAAAGTACAGCCCTGTCTCCAAGAAGAGAGAGAGAGAAACACAGTCCCGAGGTCTCACTCTGCTACCCAGGCTGCAGTGCAGTGGTGTGATCACAGCTCACTGGAGCCTTGGGCTCCTGGGCTCAAGCAGTCCTCCCACCTCAGCCACCTGAGTAGTTGGGAATACAGGCGTGTGCCCTTGCACCTGGCTATAACTGGACAAATCTAATGAAAGTACAGTTTTACAGACAGGAGAGTTTTCAGTAGCAAATAGAAAGAAATGAAGCCAGGCTCCATGGCTCAGCCTGTAATCCTGCACATTGGGAGGCAGAGGTGAGTGGATTGCCTGAGCCCGCGGGTTCGTGACCCGCCTGGGCAACTTGGCGAGACCTCATCTCTGCAATAAATCAAAAATTAGCCGGGCGTGGTAGCGCGCACCTGTAGTTCCAGCTACTTGGAAGGCTGAGGCGGAAGGATCACTGGAGCCCAGCAGGTCGGGGCTGCAGTGGCTGGGAGCGGCCACTGCACTCCAGTCTGGGTGACCGAGTGAGACTCCAACTCAAAAAAAAAAAAGAAAAAGAAAGAAAGAAATGAGCTCTTGTCACCAGCAGGCATAGAAACCCTCGCTACTTATGTCAGCATCAGGCCACCTCATATTGTTGTGTAAGTCTGCCCTTTTTTCTCCAACCTCTGTCGTGGGGGAGGTAGAATCATCCCCGAGTACGGAGGCAGAAGTGGATTGATCGTGCTTCTGTCAAGCCCCTCGGGCAGCAGCCTGCGTCGCCTACTGGGGACACTGTGGCCACGCTCAGTATGGCTCTCCTCTCCATCTGGCCCAGGCCACTGTGGCAAGTTCCCACATGTGCTTCTGAGCCAGGAGCCATGCACCACACTCGGCTGCATCCTGCAGCACATAGCCAGAAGCAAACGTCTCCCCCGCCCACGGGTCCGGCAGGCTCCGAGCTGCTGACCTGGTGTGACCGCCCTCATGCAGCCTCCGTTCCAAGTGGGACGTGTGGCAGAAACGGAGAACGGGTGTGCTTTCTGTGTCTCCAAAGCTCACAGAGAGCTCCTGTGGTCACTGTGTCCGTCTCACCAGCGTGGTTTCTCGGGATCCAGGAGTTGCTTCCAAATGTTCCTGAAACTTAGTTTTTCTAATGACCTTTAGTGATCACTGGTGATGATTCAAATAAAGACAGGGGACAGAAAATCAATGATTTAAAAAAAATTTTTTTTTTTTTTTAGTTGGAGTCTCACTCCCAGACTGGAGTGCAGTGGCACACTCACGGCCACCCCAGCGTCAACCAGCTGGGTTCTGGCGATCCTTCTGCCTCAGGCTTCCAAGTAACTAGAACTACAGGCACATGCTATCATGCCCAGCTAATTTTGTTATTTATTGTAGAGACAAGGTCTCACCAAGTTGCCTGGGCTGGTCTCAAACCCTCGGGCTCAGGTAATCCACCTGCCTCGGCCTCCTAAAGTGCTGGGATTACAGGTTGAGCCACTGAGCCTGGCCTTTAATTTTTTTTAAGCCAGGTGCAGTGGCTCACGCCTATAATCTCAGCACTTTGGGAGGCTGAGGCAAGAGGATTGCCTGAGCCCATGGGTTCGAGACTAGCCCAGGCAACTTGGCAAGACCTCATCTCTACAATAAATCAAAAAAATTAGCTGGGTGTGGTGGCGCACACCTATAGTTCCAGCTCCCTGGAAGACTGAGGCAGAAGGATCACCTGATTGGGTAACAGCGAGACTCCGACTCAAAAAAAATTTTTTTTGTTTTATCCTTATTGTAAAAGCAATGAGTAAGTACTCATTATAGAAAGTTTAGAAGAGGCAGAAAATTACAAAAAAATAAAGTTTAAGTTCTCCATAATCCCAACCCAAGAGACACCGCTGATAACATTTCAGTGTATTTCATGTTAACTTTATTTTTACAAAGTCCTAACATTGTGTATATGGTGTTGTTTTTCACTTAACAGTCTCCTCAAAGGCTTGTTTTTTCTTAGGTGCTATAGAGGCACTATAGGTGTGTATGAGGGTTTCTCATTCCTTAGAGAAAAAACTGAAATATTTAGGGGCAAAATGTCATGAGGTCTATAATTTGCCTAAAAGTATTTCAGTTAAAAAAAAAAAAAAAAGAGCCGGGCTCGGTGGCTCAGCCTGTAATCCCGCGCCTTTGGGAGGCTGAGGTGAGTGGATTGCATGAGCCCGCGGGTTCGAGACCCGCCTGGGCAGCGAGACATCATCTCTACAATAAATCAAAAAATCAGCCGGGCGTGGTAGCACATGCCTATAATTCCGGCGACTTGGAAGGCTGAGGCGGAAGGATCGCCGGAGCCCAGCAGGTCGAGGCTGCGGTGACCGGGAGCGGTCACTGCACTCCAGTCTGGGTGACAGAGTGAGACTCCAACTCAAAAATAAAAAAAAAATTTTTTTAATTTTTTAAAAAAGAGCTGGGTGTGGTGGCTCATTAGTCCCAGCTACTCTGAAGGCCAAGGCAGGAGAATCACTTGAGACCAGGAGTTTGAGACAAGCCTGGGTCACAGAAGGAGACCCTGTCTCAAGAGGGGAAAAAGGAAGGGGAGAATAAGACATGTGACTAAGTCTAGATCATGAGAATGTGGCCATTCCCCAAGTTTCCCTACTTCAGTTTGATGCTTTCTATAATAGAAATGCCTCACAAAAGACAGACAGACCTAGAGAGCAGGCGCGTCCCCTCAGAACACAGGGCGCCAGACCTGCTCGGCCGCCAGACCTGGCTGTGTTCTTGCCCTGCAGCGTGGCCAGCGCCGTGAAGCACGCCTTGTCCATCTGGCTGAGCATCATCGTGTTTGGGAACAGGATCACCAGCCTGTCGGCTATTGGCACCGTCCTGGTGACGCTTGGGGTCCTGTTCTACAACAAGGCCAAGCAGCACCAGCAGGAGGTCATGCAGAGCCTGGCCGTGGCCACCAGCCGAACCCCAGAGGACGACGCAGAGCCTCTGATGCCCAAGGACCCCAGACAGCACCCCTGAGCCCAGGCACTTCCAGACGCCCAGGGCCCCAGCCGCTGCCGTCCTCACTGGCAGGGAATCCCTGGTGGTAGGTGTAGCACGGCTCCCTGCACGGGCACTGATGTATTGGGGGCAGATAGGCGTTTTCTGCTCCTTTCTTACTTTTTCAATCAAAACAGGTAGAAACTGGAGTTGGGGATTCCAGGTATCAGCTTCTGGGGCTTACCAGAGCCCAGTGTCCCCTGAGCCTGTCCCCATGTCATGTGACATGGCTTTGCTGGCTACACGGATGCCTGGGAAAAAGCAGGCTTGCCCTCTGCAGCTCCCAGGTGGAACAGTGTCCACTTCCACTGAGGGTGACACCATGGGCCCCACCATGGAACCAGAGCTGGGTCCAGTGCCAATGAGAGCTGTGCCCTGCTCAGAGCCAGCAGAGAGAATGCAGCTCCTCACACCAGCCACCGAAGGCCACCAAAGCCCTGAACAGCGTGGAGACCATCCAAGGGTGCAGATACCACAGGAGCCTGAGGTCACAGAGCAGGGCCAACAGGAGGGGCAGAGGGGCACGGAAGCAAGGGTCTCCTGCTGCCCAGGTGGGTGCTTGTAACCTCTCCCTGCCCGAACCAAGCTGTGGGCACTCTCATGGCCATCGCGGGATGTCTCTCTCTCTCTCTCTCTCTCTCACACACACACACACACACACACACACACACACACACACACACACACCCGCAAAGCTCTAGCCTCACAGAGTGCGCCAGGGAGGTCACACACCTGGGATCGTTAATGTGCTTCTGTGAAGGGCAGGCACCCCATCCCCTTCAGGGCCTGCGCTGTACTGAGCCCCTGCCCCAGGCCCTGTCCTCACCTTCAGCTCCCCATGAGGTGACTTGCAGCTTGGAGGCCAAGACAGTTCTCTTGGGCTCACTCCTAGCAGGAGACATGCTGTCCCACTTCTCTTCTGGCTCTGAGCAGCAGGCAGGTGAGCCTGTCTTCATTCGAAGCTGCTGTTCCCGTCCCATCACCAGCCACCCACTCAGACTCCCCAGTGGATGCTCTGCAGGGCTCACCAGGCAGGATGTGTGTAGTGTGTAGTCTGCTTACCCTACATTTCAAGGAACACTGCACTTCCTCATGAGAGACACCTGTTCGGCCAGGCATGGTAGCTCATGCCTGTCATCCCAGCACTTTGGGAGGTGGAGGTGAGAGGATTGCCTGAGTCCAGGGGTTCGAGACCAACTTAGGCAACTTGGTGAGACCTCATCTCTACAATAAAACAAAAAACTAGCCAGGTGTGGTGGTATGCACCTATGGCTCCAGCTACTTGGAAGTCTGAGGCAGAAGGATTGCCTGAGCCCAGCAGGTTGAGGCTGCAGTAGCTGTGAGTGTGTCCCTGCACTCCAGCCTGGGCAACAGAGTGAGACTCCTATTCAAAAAAAAAAAAAAAAAAAGACACCTGTTCAGAAGATTCTGGAGCACAGGATGTGTCAGGTCACCGGCACCCTGCCCGGCTCTCCTGGAGGGACGGCACTGCAGCACCCAGGGCCAGCTGAGCATGTCCTTGCCCGTCTGGGCCCACCTCCAGGGCTCGAGCAGCCTCTGGATGGGCGGCCACGCGGGGCTCAGCCGCGCGCCAGGCGGCGCGTTCTGCCTCCTTGCCCTCCCGTGCATCCCTGTGGCTCTCGCCAGCACCCCAGCGCCAGCCAGGCCTGGATACGCACGCTGGGCTCCCGGGCCCACTGAGGCACTGACTGCCTGGTCTCGTCCCCTGTCCTGCTCTTCGGGTCTTGGGAAGGCGGTCAGTTCTGCTTTGCACTTGGCTTCTCGCCTGGAAAATGGAACACACCCTGGCCCGAAGATAAGATTCCCCAGAAACAAAGAGCAATAACCACGTCTCACTGAATTCTCCCTACTTGAAAAGCTTGCCATGAGAGAATCAAAGTGAGGCCTTTGGACCCACAAGCCACCTGTGCCGGCCCACCAACTGTGAAGGTGGCTTCTCACGGGACTCTCCCAGACTTCTAGTTCCCTTACTTTTTCTTTCCCAAAAAAGCTCACCAAAATAAAATTCATTGCAGATGGCTGGAGGGGCAGAGAGGATTGATCTTTGAGGACCAGCCTGAAAGCACTCCCCAGGGTGGGCCCCTTTCCCCCGTCCCCACCCAGACTGGTTGCTGCACCAGCTGCTCGCAGGGAGACAGGGCACATGTGGGTGGCTGCAGGACTTCACACCGGCCTTCTTGAGGGCTATAGCCCGAGTGGTGTGCACAGGCACCTGTTCTGAGGACTGTGTGTAGTTTCTGGCCCCAAAGAGTCCACTCAGCCACTCATCCTGACCCGCCCTCCCTCCAGCCTCACAAGCTGCTGTCAGCCCATTCCGCTTTCTAAATGTGTGAACCAGACACAGAACGGACGTTTCCCTGAATTATCAGCAAGCAGGGCAATTTCCTGTAAAGCTGCTCTCGAGCCTGTCCTCCAGCCCGGGCAGAAGCCTGCGTGAGGGCCGGCACTGGGCCCTCACGTGGGCACGTCTCAGCCACTGCTCCTCAGCGTTCCCAGGACAGCCCTCCCCCGAGAGGAGACACAAGGACTGGCCTGACCATCTGTTTAATGATTGTACACCTTTTTTAAAATTAACTTTGTCTAGTACTTTTATAAAATAGTATGTTCTTGTTGAACTGTCAGGTGTGCTCACTTCCACTGGATTCATTCCTCCTGCATCCATGGTCATTGTCCGTGCCTTTGTAAACAGACACTTGACCCAGACCTCCCGAGCTGGTTCATCTCCCTACTTGCATTACTTTGAGATGTACAGATCTTTGACCTTCAAGGAAACCCCCCTACTAATGGCATAAAAAGGTCTTCTGAAAAATTCCGACAGTCATTATCTCTTGTGTCATAGCATTAAAATAATCTGCCTGCCTGGAAGAGTGAGCATACCCTCACACAATCCAAAATGTGTCTTTGAGAAAAATTAACAGTGAATCAGATACAATAAAAAACGCTGTGCAGAGACTGCCAGCCCAGCAGAGCTCTGCTTTGTAGCATGCCTTCAGAATATTTGCCACAAGACCAGGGAGTGTTGCTTCCTGCCATGACATTCCTCTGGGAGGCCAGCTGAAGAGATCAGGAGTAGCAGCAGACAAACAGGACAGCTTTTACTGCTTTCACTAAAGCTTGAAGTGTTTTCACTGTCTCCCTGGGTTGGAAAAAGCAAGCAGGAACGTTATTAGATAGAAATCCACTCTCCTGTTGCCTTTGACCAACATACTAATGACTCTCTTCTTTCCCAAAATATGTACCTGCCCTGCTTGGTCATTTTGTTTATAAATCAGAAGGTCCCAGCTCCCCCAGTGAATCTGAATGTCTTGTTCATGCTGAACCCGGGCCAACCACGGTGCAGCTCAGAGCGTAGAAACTGTCTTCCCGTTTTCCTGGGACTCTTGAGTCTGAGTCTGGCGGCTGTTGGATCCTCGCTCAGACAGCCACTCAGTTGGAAGCTGAGCCAACTGGCAGAGCTTTTTGTTAGCCTGCTTTTTGCTTTCAGTTTTCATTTGCTGAAAAGTGGCATTCAGCTGGTCGCTGTTTCCAGAGTGTCCACAGATGGATGTGTCTGAACTGCCCAAGGGGTGTCAGGAAAAGGTCCAGTCAGGGCGATCCCCCCCCCCAGGAGAGCCTTGAGAACTACCAATAATCGTCCATGTCAGAGCCAAATTATAGTTGCTTTATACCAAACAAACCTATGGAGAGCTAAAAGTACATCGTACAAAATGCTTATCCTGTCACCTGTTTCAGTATTTATGTAACTAGTGCTTTCTAGAAAATGGTTCTGTTAAGCAATTTAGTGAGTCTCTGTTAACTTTGTGGTAATAAACTGATACTGTGCAATTAATCCTGTGACCTGCCTTCTGGTTATTTTTGTCTGAACTTAGCCACGGTTAACAACTGTCTATGACTCTTGCTCAGCAAAAGTCAAATGAATGTTAAACACGCCTTTCTTCTTGTTTTCTTCTCTGTGTGACTCTGTTTATGCATGGAAGTTGGTTTCTTACTGCCTTTGCCAGGTTCCAGCATGAAAGTGTCCACCTAAAATGAGCAAGAGAGACACCAACTCTCAACAACAAACGTGTTTACTTGGGAGTGGCAAGGGACTGCGATTCCGATGCATGTGCTAGATCAGCCTGCGGCTCCTGGGAGGGGTGGGGGAGGGAAGCTCTGAAAGACAGAAACCCACATCAGAGCCTGTCAGAACGGCGCCTGTTCCCTGGTAGTGCCAAATGCTGCCAGGAGAGGGTCTTCACCAAAATGTCTTACCTGGAAGCTCCAGTCTGGGAAGTCCCTTGTGTAGTTGCTGTCACAGGCACACCTGCGTGTGGCCCTCCAGGCGCCATTTAGTTAGGGTTTGACATAAGTAACTGCATTTTGGTACTGACAACTGTGAAAAGTAAAATCTCGGGACCCCAAAGTCACTATTCCACGGGGAAAATTCGGCCTGGGAGCTGCGTCACACAACAATGCCTCCCCTTCCCCCCAAATAGGGAGCAGTTTCCGAACCCTGTGTCACGGCAGGGTCCCCCGATGGCCGCACTCCCTGAGCCCTGGAACCTTCCAGGACACAGCCCCATCAGCCAGCTCTGAAACGGAGTGGTCAGATCTCAGACTGTTGATCACACCTCCTCTTCCCAGGAACAGGCAGCGCTGTCGTCG
>NW_007087072.1:0-25233 GCF_000164805.1 Carlito syrichta | reverse complement strand
CACGGTCCGACACAGGCACAGGCCGCGCGGCACCCGAGGCGGCGAGCCGGCAGATGGGGCGCGCCCACCACCCGCCGGACGGGCGCGTCGGGGGCGAGGGGCCCGGGGCGGCGCGCGGCAAGAGGGGACAGGCTCTCCGCTTCGAGACCGAAAACCGCCGCGCGAAAAGGGGCCGCACCGCAGGTCACGCGTTCCGCGCAGGCGCTGCCCGAAGGGGGCGGGGCAGGGCGCCAAAAGCCATACTCGGTCCGCCCCGGACCTTGCGTCACCAGCTCGCGCCGAAGCCGGAAGTACCGCGCGGGCGCCTTCTCTTCTCGAGCTCTGAACTGGAGGCAACGGTGTATTTCGTCATCATCCCGCGCCGACGCAGGCAGTACCTCAGGGTACGCGCCGGTCGCGATTCTCGAGTTCTGGACCAAAGGTCACTGTGTGCGTCATCATCCCGCGCCGACGCAGGAAGTGGCGACGCTCCTCGCGCGCGCCGGCCGCTGTTTCTTCTTTGGCTCCGGGACCGGCGGTGGCGGCAGCGGCGGCGGCGGCGCAGGGGTGAGTGGCGGACGGGGCGGGACAGGCGGCGGGCGCGGCGAGAAGTGCGCACCCGGAGTCTCGAACCAAGCATGTCTCGGGTGGACGTGGGCCGGGGCGAGCGACGCTCAGACCCCCGGCCAGTCTCGTCCCGCGCGGAGCTACGAGAGGCGGAGGTGGCAGGCCCCGGAGCCCACCCCGCAGGACCGAGCCTCGGGTGTGCGGGGCTCTCCCGCGGAAGCAGGCCCGGCCCCGGGGCAGGGGCCTTGCTCGCGAGCACACCCCGGAGCGTCTACCGCCTGGCCTCGAGGGGCAGCCGTCCAGGGCGCCGGCCTCCGCCCAGGGTGTCCCCCTCGTAGGCTTTTGTGGCGGCGGCCGCGGTGCGTGACGAGGACTGGGTACCGCGCTAGCAGGCGTTTCCGGATGATCTTTAGTTCTCCAACCGTGCTGTCGTGTCGGTGGTGTTAGCTCATTTACAGAGGAGCAAACGGAGGTGAAGTGCGTTGTCCAGGACCACACAGAAGTGACGGAAAGGGGGTTTGATTCCAAGCACTCATTTTTCAGACTCCTTTTTTTTCTCCTTTTGTGTTGTAAGAGCCTGGGATCTCGCTCCATGGCCCATGCTGGAGTGCAGTGGCCATTCACGGGCGCGATCCTAGAGCAGTACAGCCTAAAACTCCTGGGTTCCAGCGATTCTCCTGCCTCAGTTTCCTGAGTAGCTAGAACTACAGGCGTGTGCCATGTGCGCCGTGAAGCCTACCGCCCTTAGCGGTTTATTCTAAGGTGCTCGAAAGTGATTAGGGTTAAGTTCAAAAACAGCAGCGCACCCCACCATAGCTTCCTGTGTCCTGATATAGGCTGACTTGTTTTTCTTTTTGCAGTGTTTTAACTCAAATGGGTGATGAAAAGGATTCTTGGAAAGTGAAAACTTTAGATGAAATTCTTCAGGAAAAGAAACGAAGGAAGGAACAAGAGGAGAAGGCAGAGATAAAACGCTTAAAAAATGTAAGCCATGTTTTTTAAGTAAGTGGTTTTCTTAAAGGCGATTTAATTTCTTTGCCCTCATTTTTCCATTAGAACAACGCTTCTTCGGTGAAGTTCTTTTGTACTTCCAAATGTCACAGGTGAGCCTAAAATAAAATCTATTCTAAAAATTAACAAAAACATTCAAGTACTCAGTTAACATTAAAGACAGATTGTTAACACACTAAAGCTGTGTCTAGATGAGCATACCTGAAGAATAAAATATTTTGAACCTAAAGTTATTAGTGCAATTGAACTAATTTTTCTTATTTCGTTATTAGTATATCTGTAATACTATTTTCAAGTATTTTTAGTGTAGTGAGAACTTTCTTTGAAATTAATATAAATGTTTTACTTCTTTCTTGGTTTGCATAATAATGTACTCAAAAAAGCTTTTTAGTAATTTGATCAGAGGCATTGGCAAAGTACATCCTCGGATAAGACTAGTAACAGATCATTTTGAAGTATTTATGAGTATAGGCATACCTTGCTTTATTGTGCTTCACAGATACTGTGTGGTTGGGGTTTTTTTTTTTTTTCTTTCCCTCTTTTTTCCAAATTGGAGGTTTATGGCAACCCAGTATTGAGCAAGTCTGTTGGAGTCATTTTTCCCACAGCATGTGCACATTTTTTTAGCAGTAAACTAATTTTTATTAAAGTGTGTCCACTGCTTATTTATACAGTGCTGTTGCACACTGAAGTATGGTTTCAACATAACATGTATACTGGGAAACCAAAATATTTGTGTGGCTCATTTATTGTGGTGGGACTAAACCTGGAATAGCTCCAAGGTATGCCTGTACCATATGAGGTGTTGTAAAATATTTGATGTGTAAAATATGGCTTGAGGCTCCTTTTTGGCTCATGTAAACAACTAACATACTTTGCATAGAGTCTAATGTACTTTGTCATATGTGCTGGTTTTAAATTTCTTGTCTCGGGTTTTGGTTAACAGAATTTTGATTTTAATATCATGGAATTTGAATGAAAGTGTTTTGTATTTCATAAAATTGGTTCACTCCGAGTGTATATAAAAGTTTCTTTTGAGATGTTGGCCAAGTTTGTTTATCATTAAAAATACTTTTATGTGTAAGGAAAATGACCTTTCTCTTTGCCTTCTTAGTCTGATGACCGGGACTCCAAGCGAGATTCCCTTGAAGAGGGGGAGCTGAGAGACCACCGCATGGAGATCACAATCAGGAACTCGCCGTACCGAAGAGAAGACTCCATGGAAGACCGGTGAGAGAATATGGAGGGAATACAAGGGCAGTGTGGGAAGTCACACTGGGACCGTGTACACAGTCTTGGCCTGGCTGGTCTTCCCCAGTGTTGCTTTGAGAAAGTGCATCATCGTGGCTTCAGGTTTAACCCATGGTTGCGATAGACCCTCGTGTGGTATCCATTGTCACTTCACCCCCCTTGCTCCACTTCCTGTGACCAGCTGAGTGACCATGTATTCCTTTCTCTGTGGCTAATTGTTAGTTAGGTCAGCACCATGTACATGATATATTTAAATGTTTGCCATATGTTGTAGTCATTGGTAAGATTTGCCATCCCAGATCTTGTACACGTGAACCAAGTAGGGTGCCTGATGGCACCTGAGAGAAGCTGCTTGTCAGAAGCTTTATGCTGTGACTTATGTGTTCTGACATGCCTTTCAGTGCCATCAGATACAGAAAGGAAATGGCCAGAAATGAGGATAGAATTGTTGTCCTGCAAAGCTCAGGGAGTGAATTTCCCATGATTTTGGTTACATAGAGGTCATTTGAAGACACTCTTTTGTGACCTTTTGAGATTATTAGGGCTGATACTTGCAGGATATTTTTAAACAGCTTTACTGAGGTATAAATGACATAAAAAGAGCAACTTATAGTTAAACCGTACAGTTTGATAGATTTGTATGCCCAGGAAACTATCACCACAATCAAGATAATGAGTCCCCTAAAAGTCCTCAGGGAGGCATTTTTGTTCTACTTTGCCACACTGACTTCTCATTTTTCATCTGAATCTTGGGGTGACTTAAGTTTGAGAATTAGTGTCCTTCTTTAAACAAGGGTTTAGGTTCTCCTTCCCACCTAAATCCTGCACTTTGCTGGGTTGGAGACACTTCGTAACACCCTTGTGCTTCTTTCCACTTTCTTAAGCACGGTGCTCTTGTATCTTATTTCAGAGGAGAGGAGGATGATTCTTTGGCCATCAAACCACCCCAGCAAATGTCTCGGAAAGAAAAAGCTCATCACAGGAAAGATGAAAAGAGAAAAGAGAAACGTAGGCATCGTAGCCATTCAACAGAAGGGGGTACAGAGTGTTTGTTTTCTTTAATGTCAGTGTGCAAGTGTGGTTGATTCTCTAGCTCATGGTCCACTGCTTTCCCAGAGCACAGAAGAAAAGGAAGAGAAACAAAATATTAGTTAGAAGTATGAATTTACTATAAATTATTCAGGATAGCTACTTTGTTTTTCTGCGGGTGTTTTTTTCTCCCCCATGGTATCATTTTGCAGTAATTTGTTTTCGTTTAAAATTATCTTAAGCCAGGCATGGTGGCTCATGTCTGTAATCCCAGCACTTTGGGAGGCAGAGGTGAGAGAATTGCCTGAACCCACAGATTTGAGACCAGCCTGAGCAACATGGCGAAACCTTGTCTCTACAATAAATCAAAAAATTAGCCGGCTATGGTGGCATGCACCTGTAGTTCCAACTACTTGGAAGGTTGAGATAGAAGGATCACCTGAGCCCAGCAGGTCGAGGCTGTGGTAGCTGTGAGCATGCCACTATATCCCAGCCTGGGCGACAGAGTGAGACTCCAACTCAAAAAATAAATACATAAAATAAAATGATCTTAATTCAACAAGCATACTAGGGAAACCACACCAAAAAATGGGTATTCATTCATTTCTCAATAATGGGTTTGTTGTGACTGGTGGTTTGGTCAAGGGGTTTTTTGTTTTTTTTTTTGGAGTCGAGTCTTACTCTGTCGCCCAGGCTGCAGTGCAGTGGCATGCTCACAGCCACTGAGCATCAATCTGCTGGGCCCACGTGATCCTTCTGCCTCAACCTTCCACGTCAATGGGTTTTTATGGATTTTAGGAAAACTAGACCTGGAGGCTGATTTAAATCTTATTATTATACATAAGATGATTAATGTAGTTTCATAATATGATATAGGAACCCACAAATAGCAAAGGTTCATTCTGTATTCTTTTGTTTTATTTTTGTTTTTGGTTTTTTTTGAGTTGGAGTCTCAGTCTGTCACCCAGGCTGGAGTGCAGTGGTATACTCACAGCCACCCCAGCGTCAACCTGCTGGACTCTGGTGATCCTTCCCCTCAGCCTTCCAAGTAGCTGGAACCACAGGCGTGTGCTACCATGTCCAGCTAATTTTTTATTTATTTGTTGTAGAGATAAGGTCTCACCAAGTTGCCCAGGCTGATCTCGAACCCGCAGGCCCAGGTAATCCACTCGCCTCGGCCTCCCAAAGTGCTGTGATTACAGGCTAAGCTACTGAGCCAGCCCCATTCTGTATTCTTTATGAATGGTGCTTTTTTAAAAATTATGAAATTAGGGCCAGGCATGGTGGTTCATGCCTGTAATTTCAATGCTTTCAGAGACTGATAGGGAAGGATCACTAGAGGCCAGTTTCAGACCAGTCTGGGCAACACAGTGAGACCTCATCCCTACAAAAAAAATTTTTGTTAATTAGCTGAGTGTGGTGGGGCCTGTAATCTCAGCTACTCAAGAGGCTGAGACAGAAGGATCATCTCAGCCCAGGAGTTTGAGGCTCAAGTGAGCTATGATTGTGTCACTGTACTCCATCTGGGTGACAGAGCAAGACCAAAAACCTATCTCTCAAAAATAAGTAAATAAATAAAATTATGGAACTAAGCTGGGCTCGGTGGCTCAGCCTGTAATCCCACGTCTTTGGGAGGCTGAGGTGAATGGATTGCCTGAGCCCGCGGGTTCGAGACCCGCCTGGACAACTTGGCGAGACCTCGTCTCTACGATAAATCAAAAAAATTAGCCGGGCATAGTAGCGTGTGCCTGTAGTTCCAGCTACTTGGAAGGCTGAGCCGGAAGGATCACCGGAGCCCAGCAGGTCGAGGCTGCGGCGGCCACTGCACTCCAGTCTGGGCGACAGAGTGAGACTCCAACTCAAAAAAAAAAAAATTATGGAACTAGCTTTTTTTTTTTCCCCCTTGAGTTGGAATCTCACTCTGTCGCCTAGGGTGGAGTGCAATGGCACACTCATGGCCACCCCAGCATCAACCTGCTGGGCTCCGGCAATCCTTCTGCCTCAGCCTTCCAAGTAGCCGGAACTATAGGTGCCCACTACCACATCTGACTAATTTTTTATTTATTGTGGAGATGTCTTACCGGCGAGATCACTGGGCTGGTCTTGCCGCAGGCTCAGGCAATCCACCTGCCTTGGCCACCCAAAGTGCCGGGATTACAGGCTGAGCCACCGAGCCCGGCTAGAACTAACTTATTTTAATTGTAGTTCATTCAGTATAGAAGACTTAAAATAGAAAATGAAAATCACAATTCTCTTATTCAGTCATAATCACATTGTTTTGGGTGTTTTTCTTTTATAATTTGATGTTTACTGCCTAAATTTTAATCTTCTGGTTTTTTTATTTAACATAAAATCATGCTTAAAAGTTATTTAAGCCGGGCTCGGTGGCTCAGCCTGTAATCCCGCGCCTTTGGGAGGCTGAGGTGAGTGGATTGCCTGAGCTCGCGGGTTCAAGACCCGCCTGGGCAGTGAGACCTCATCTCTACAATAAATCAAAAAATCAGCTGGGTGTGGTAGCACATGCCTGTAATTCCAGCTACTTGGAAGGCTGAGGTGGAAGGATTGCCGGAGCCTGGCAGGTCGAGGCTGCGGTGGGCGGGAGCGGCCACTGCACTCCAGTCTGGGCGACAGAGTGAGACTCCAACTCAAAAAAAAAAAAAAAAAAGTTATTTAACTATTTCTTCTCCTCTTTACTTGATTTAATTTAATTTTCAAGTTAGATTTTTGGAAGTGAATTCTTTGGATGACATTTCTTATTTCTCATTAGGGAAGCACGCTAGAGTGAAAGAAAAAGAAAGGGAGCACGAACGTCGGAAACGACATCGAGAAGAACAGGACAAAGCTCGCAGGGAATGGGAAAGACAGAAGAGGAGAGAGATGGCAAGGGAGCATTCCAGGAGGGAGAGGTGAGAGGGCTGGAGTTGTCAAGGCTTGAATGCAGAGTTTGTGGCACATAGCGTCCCATCAGGGCAATGAAAGAACAGCAAGAACTGGATAGTGGAAAGCAGATTTGGTGCAGAAATGCTGTGTGGGCTGGGGCGTGGCCCAGGAGATGTGGGCTGTTCCGCCAAGACAATAGTCGGTAGGGGGGAGGGTCAGAAATGGGTGTAAATTGATTGAGAGAAGATAATGAAGGAATCAGAAGCCTGTGTGTCAGATTCCTCTCAGGGAAGACTGGTGGGAGGTGATCCGGAGCCAGTCTGACTCCTGCCAAAGATCCCGGGTCAGTGTGAATGGTCAGGAGGAGGCCATGCTGCGGGAATAAGCTGGAGGTCTGAAATGGGAGCTCCCCCATGAGGAAATGAAGTCTGAGGTCAGACATAGAACATGGAGATGGCGAGGAAGGCACGGTGGGGAGAACGATCTTCTCAGACCTGTATGCTGAGTGCAGTGAAGGAGAAAACCTGGTACTTCTGGGCCTGGGCCATCGGCATGGGGGGAGGAGCTTCCTCTGGGAGAGGGTCTGCACATGTGTTCAGCAGCGTGCTGTATTTAAGTGACATTATCTCACAGTGTCAGCCTGTCCTTGTACATGAGTTCAGACACAGTGTACAAGAGCTGTCTGGTGGGGGTGATGCATCACCTGTTCACTTAGGAGGTATTTACTGAGCATCTGTTCCGTATCCAGCCCTTTTCTGGGTTGTCAAGGCCAGGCAGACTCAAGAAATAAACTACTTAGGTTTCTTTGGGTCACATAAGAAACAGACTCTGGTCCTTTCAAGCTACAGAAAAGAATAATAAGGATCTCAGGATGCTTGGAACATTCTGGAAACTGGAACAACACACTCCTTGGTGCAAGCCTCCCAGTGCCTCTTTGGAAGCTCAGAGTCCCAAGAAAACATCAGTATAGCCCCAAATCTGTTCTCTGTGACCCAGGTAAAGGACCTGCAGATCAGGTGTGAGCAGGCCACCCCTGCATATGGAGGTCATGTTCACAGAAAGCTCAGGAGCCAACCTACTGCCAGGAAAGAAAACTCTGAAGTGGAACGACCTTACCCATCAGCACAGGGAGGGAGGAGCTTCCTCTGGGGGTGGTAGGGTCTGCATGTGTGTTCACAGCATGTTGTGTTTAAGCTGTGGTAAAGAGTGGTATTATCTCACAGGATGTCAGCCTGTCGTCCATGTGTTTGAGTTCAGAAACAGCTGTTGACCACCCCAGCAACCAGGGTCGAATGTCCAGTGTGTACAGAGGCTGTGAGGGGAACACATTCCCTCTGGTGTGAGGGGTGCAGGAGGTGCTGAGGTCTCTTGGGGGTAAGCAAAGCTCTAAGCATCCAAGTTCCTCTAAGTATGAAACATCCGTGTTTGTCTTCCAAGCCTTGTGCCAGACATGGAGTGTGAGGAGGTGCCCCGGGACAGAAGTGGAGGTTGGTAGATGACATGTGGGCTTCCGTGTTTTTCTGAAAGGTGAAGGCAGAAGGAAGGAACAAAAGGTGTCTGTTGGACGGGCTTCTGGTAGAGCAGGATACATTTGCCCAGTCTAGAGCTGTGTGTGGTAGCACGTGCCTATAGTCCCAGCTGTTTGGGTGACTGAGGTGAGAGGATTGCTTGACCCGGGAGTTTGAGATGTGTTGAGCTATGATCACGCCACTGCATTCCAGCCTGGGTGACAAAATGAGACCTTGTCTCTTAAAAGACCCACCAGAGGATAGTCTGAAGTATAGTTATGCCTGAAAATGTGCTGGACTGAATAGGAACAGTGAGAATCCAACCTTGCAGTCTGAGAGCTGCTTCCTTTTCTGCCTCTGCCCCTGGCTTGGTGAGCAAAGAGTTTGCAGAACAGGGCAGGCCATGGGGACCCATGGCCTTTCTGCTGCCTTGGAGAGGGTCACTCGGTCTGGTGTGATGGGTGATGCCCTTGCCCACCAACATTGTCAGGGGAAGGCCAAAGGATCATCCAGAATTAGCTGCAGTTGTAGTTGCAGACCGGCATGTTCTGGCCAAGGATGTGCAGCAGAGACTGGAGGGAGTGCAAGCCACCGCACCCTTCTGACCAGTCCTGAGGCTGTGCCATCAGGACAAGGCCCAGCAGAAAGTAGTGACCGCCACAGATTCACGTCCCAGAAAGTAATGACTGTCACAGCTTCAAATGTGCCCCTCCGTCCACACACAGATCTTTTAGCAGAGGAGCCTTCCTGTGGCTCAGGGTATTTGAGCCCAATGTCTTTCCAGTGTTGGCTGATCGCTAAGCCATGCAGGTGCAGTGGGTGTCCCTAGAAAGCCATGCCTGGAAAGTAAGCATATGGGCGATAGCAGCAGCAGCAGCCATGTTCTATAAGGGAGCTAGATTTCAGACTTAGACCAGACAGGTTACCAAACAAACAGCAGCACCTGTGGGGGTATGCAGACTTGCTGCCATTTATTTAATATTTCTTTTTTTTTAAATTTTAATCAATATTTTTTATTATGGTTTTGTGGGGTACAGTTAAGGGTTAGGTGTACAGTTACGTTTCGTTCAGGCATCCTGTTGATAAGAGGTGTTTCCCCATCCCCAGACAGATATTTGCTACTGTTAATCCCACCCCCCTCCCCCCCATATTTAATATTTCTTACAAATAAATATTAGAGTGTTGCCCATACTGAGGAAGAAAGTCATTGATAGAAGCTGTCTCTGAGCGTGCCAGGTTTGTAACTCAGTAAAGACACGGAGACGAGGAACTCGAAGATGGAGTCGCAAAGTCCGTCCTGGCCGGGCGCGGCGGCTCAAGCCTGTAACCCCAGCACTCTGGGCGGCCGAGGCGAGAGGGTTGCCTGAGCCCACGGGTTCGAGACCTGCCTGGGCAACTTGGCGAGACCTCGTGTCTGCAATAAATCAAAAAATTAGGTGTGGCAGTGAGCGCCTGTGGTTCTGGCTACTCGGAAGGCTGAGGCAGAAGGATCACTGGAGCCCAGTGGTTCAACACTGGTGTGGCCGTGAGCACGACACTGCACTCCAGCCTGGGCGATGGAGGGAGACCCCATCTCAAGAAAACGAAAAAGGAAGTATCCATTCCAGGCCGGGTACGGTGGTTCAAGCCTGTAATCCCAGCACTTTGGGAGGCCTCGGCGAGAGGATTGTCTGAGTCCAGGGGATCGAGACCAGCCTGGGCAACTTGGTGATACCTCGTCTCTCTAATAAATCACAAATTAGGTGGGCGTGGTGGCACACGCCTGTAACTCCAGCTACTTGGAAGACTAAAGTGGAAGGATCGCCTGAGCCCAGTAGGTCGAGGCTGCCGTGGCCATGAGCGTGCCACTGCACTCCAGCCTGGGTGTCAGGAGTGAGACCTGTGGAGCATCTCTCGTACCAACATACATGTAAGGGGAGTCCCAGGAGATGAAGGGTATACAATAATGACTGAAAACTTCCCAAGTTTTATTTTTTAAAAAGTGTACGTAGCCGAGAATCTCAGTGAATCTCAAGTCGGATCAATACAAAGTCACATAGTCAAACTGGTGACAGCTGAGAGGCAGTCCTGACAGTTGGCAGGGAAGGACCCTCACGTGCGAAGGGAGTATCAGCACAACTAGTAGTCAGCTGCTCATCTGTGCTGGAGGCCAGAGGCCAGACTAAGAGGGGTTGTCAGCCAGGAATTGCACACCAGCAGAATGTTTTCACAGAAGCGAGAGGGAAATCAAGCCAGTCCCTAAGAAGCAAGGCCAGGCTCGGTGGCTTAGCATCTGTTCCCAGCCCTTTGGGAGGCTGAGGTGAGTAGATCGCCTGAGCTGGTGGGTTTGAGACTCACCCGGGCAACTTGGTGAGACCTCATCTCTACAATAAACCAAACATTAGCCGGGCATGGTAGCTGTGCCTGTAGCTCGGGCTACCTGGAAGGCTGAGGCGGAAGGATCGCCGGAGCCCAGCAGGTCGAGGCTGCACTCCAGCCTGGGCGACAGAGTGAGACTTCAACTCAGAAAAACAAAAAAAAAGCAAAGGCAGGTGGAATTCATCTTTAGCAAGACCTGCATTAAAGGAAGGCCTTGAGGCAGAAAGGAAGTGACACCAGATAGTACCTTGGGTCACAGGAGGGAAACAGAACTGCAAATGGCAAGTGTGCAGGTTGACACCAGATATTTTGTGAATATGCTGCAAGACTTTTGATTATGTAAAATAATTACACTGTTGTCATGCGTATGTAATACATGGACTGCACAAAGGAGAAGGGAGGGAGTGGAACTGTTACAGCAAAGCTTCTGTATTTCACTGGAATTAAGTTATGTTATGATGCGTATTACAATGCCTAGAGCACCCCTGGAAATAACTTTTTAGGCCAGGCTTGGTGGCTCACACCTGTAATCCCAACAATTTAGGAGACCGAGGCAGGATTGCTTGATCCCAGGAGATTGAGACAAGCCTGGGCAACATGAGGAGACCTCATCTCTACAATAAATCAAAAAATTTAGCCAGGCTTGACGGCACATGCCTATAGTCCCAGCAACTCAGGAGGCTGAGGTGGAAGGATTGCCTGAACCCAGGAAACACTCCAGCATGGATAACAGAGTAAGACCCTTGACCCCCGCACCCCCCCCAAAAAAAGAAGAAAATAGGCCAGGTGTGGTGGCTCAACCTATAATCCCAGCACTTTGGGAGACCGAGGCAAGAGGATTGCCTGAGCCTGGGGATTCAGGACCAGCCTGGGCAACTTGGTGAGACCACGTCTCTACAATAAATTTTAAAAAATAAGCCAGGCATAGTAGCACACACCTGTAGTTCCAGCAACTTGGAAGGCCGAGGAAGAAGGATTTCCTGAGCCCAGCAGGTCAAGACTGTGGTGGCGGTGAGTGTGCCACTGCACTCCAGCCTGGGCAACAGAGTGAGACTCTTGGGAGGCTAAAGTGGAAAGATCACCTGCGCCCAGCAGGTCGATGCTGTGGTGGCTGTGAACGTGCCACTCTACTCCAGCCAGGGTGATGGAGTGTAACTCTGATAAAAATAAACAAACAAAAAACAACAGAAAGAAACCTGGAGAAATCCTCAAATGTTAAGAAGTTTTACAGCATATGTCTAAATAGCCCATGGCTCAAAGGAATCATTATAAGGAAAATAGAAAATATTTTGAATGAAATTAAAAGGTATTAGATTTTAGGGTTGCAGCTAAGGCAGGGCTTAGCATGAGCACCTGGGTCAGAAAAGGGGGTTGTCATGTTAGCAACCGAGGATTTTGCACGAAGAAGCTAGAAAAAAGAACAGACTTAACGCAAAGCACACAGAACAAACGTCCAGAAGATCTACAGGAGACAGCAAGCAGCTTGCTGGGAGCCATGGGCTTGTGGGTGTCCACAGGCGTGTGCTGGGTGAGGATACAGTTCAGGACTGGCTAATGGCAATGACTGCACGATTTCATACATTCACTAAAAACTGCTGGATTCGGTGGTTCAGCTTTATATGTCAAGTTTTCCTTTTTTTATTTTGAAGTAGCTTTGAACCTATAATTGCAGAACGGTGCCGAGATGCCCAGAACTCTGCATCCAGCTTCCTTCAGCATGAGCGCTGACGGTGGTCAACAGTGGCTCGCTGCCATTACCCAGACTACAGGCCTCCATTTTACTGTTGTTTACACATGTTCCTTTTTCTGTATGTAATGAGGCTTTTTAAAAAAACATTTGTTGGCCGGGCTCGGTGGATCAAACTATAATCCCAGCTCTTTGGGAGGCTGAGGTGAGTGGATTGCCTGAGGCTGCGGGTTTGAGACCCGCCTGGGCAACTTGGTGAAACCTCATAAATCAAAAATTAGCTGAGCGTGGTGGCACACGCCAGTAGTTCCAGTTACTTAGGAGGCTTAGGTGGAATGATCACTGGAGCCCAGCAGTTCAAGGCTGCGGTGGCTGGAAGCGGCCACTGCACTCCAGTCTGGGTGACAGTGAGACTCCAACTCAAAAAAAAAAAAAGTTTGTTTTTCAGGTTGTATTTAGATTTAACTCTCTGTGGGAACATGAGAACTAAATTAGCTCAGTCTCGTCAGTCTTTGCTATTTAGCCACCTACCGTTGCAGCCGGCTGTGCACATGCGTCCCTGGTGTCTGAGTTGCACGTGATGCCTGCCCCTGTGGAGGCCTGCTTCTGTGCCTGCTCGAACACATCCATGCTCACATGGGTGGAAAATGGTCTGGGGCGTCCATCTGCCCAGGCAGTGCGCTGAGGAGGGGTCAGCACCGGGCTGTGGCCCCTCCCCATCTTTCCTTGCAGGTTTTTCTGCCCTTGTTTATAGCTTTTACAAATTTATCTCACGATTAGTTAAGGTTTAACTTGCGTTCTCACCATCGGGGAAGTCTTGAGGTATTTTGTAGAGCTGCTAGACAGAGGCATGCTGAACTTGGTGGGTGTCTGTTCCGAGGGTCACCCCGCCGCACAGTCATCGTCTCCTGCTGTGTTGGGGGAACAGTGCTCCCAGAAGGTATGCATGTATGTCTTCTGCTTTTTAAAAAAAACCCTTTAAGGATTGATCTACACAGGCCGTTTATAAATTTGAGCTGAAAGCGTGGGGTTGAGAAGAAAGTTTCCTGGGTCGGGGAAGATGACGGTGTGTGCCTCCTCCAGGGACCGCCTAGAACAGCTGGAACGAAAGCGAGAGCGAGAGCGCAAGATGCGGGAGCAGCAGAAGGAGCAGCGGGAGCAGAAGGAGCGGGAACGGCGGGCCGAGGAGCGGCGCAAAGAGCGCGAGGCCCGCCGGGAAGGTACCCGGGAGACTGGCCTCCTCCTCCCTTCTGCAGGGGCTGCTCCCGAATGGGAGATTAGCAGTGCCGCAGCTTAGCACACTGGGCCTGCCCTTCGTGAGTGCATGTGCTGCACCATGGGTGTCCACGCCTGGCAGAACTGACAGCAGTGAGGAGGGCCTGGACAGGGACCGAGCAGGGACAGGGCAGAGGGAGGCCTGTCTGCTTGCATCTGGGAGCAGGGACAGGCAGCCAGGCCAGTCACCCAGCAGAGGTATGTGGTGTGATGCGTCTGCTGCCACCAGTCACCAGGCATGTACTTTATGAGGTGGGCTCTTGGCTTCTGTGTTTTCTTGACCCCTTCATTTTTGTTCCAGCTTTTTGAAATTGTGGTAAAGGACATGTACCATGAAATCTACCACCTTAACCATTTTAAGTACACAGCACAGTGGTATTAAGCACTTTTATGACGTTGTACAGCCATCCCCACCACCTATCTCCAGGACTGTCTTCCTCTTGCAAAACCGGAACTCTGTCCTCTTCAGACTGCAGCTCCCCATGACTCCAGGCCCCCACTGTTCCCCAGCCTGTGTATTTGACCATGCTTGGAACCTTGTGGGAGCGGAGGCATCATGCATTTGTGTCTTGTGACCAGCTGCTTCCACTCAGCCCGAGGACCTTGGTCCTTGTAGTGTCTTCCTGTCCTTCCTTCTAGGCTGACTGTGAGACCCTCGTTTCTGTCCTTTGCTGTTTTCTACATTATTACTTTATCCTCCGTTGCCATCTTCTTTTGCGTGTAGTAGATTTTTTTTTTTTTTGAGTTGGAGTCTCACTCTGTCGCCCAGACTGGAGTGCAGTGGCCGCTCCCGGCCACCGCAGCCTCGACCTGCTGGGCTCCGGCAATCCTTCCGCCTCAGCCTTCCGAGTAGCCGGAATTACAGACATGCGCTACCACGCCCGGCTGATTTTTTGATTTATTGTAGAGATGAGGTCTCACTGCCCAGGCGGGTCTCGAACCCGCGGACTCAGGCAATCCACTCACCTCAGCCTCCCAAAGGCGCGGGATGACAGGTTGAGCCACCGAGCCCGGCTTGTAGTAGATTTTTTGCAGTGAGATACTTACATTCCTTTCTTGTGTACCTGTTATAGCTTCTTTGTGACTGCTAATTTGAATTTATACCAGTTTAACTTCAACAGGGTGTGGGAATTCTGCTCCTCTAACAGCTTGTCCCACCCTTGTCAATTACATCTTTATACAAGCACATGGTTTGCCCATAAACATAAAAGGATTCATATTTACTGTGTTAGCCTATTATGTACAAAATAAAAGAGTTAATAACCATACTAACTTTATAGCTAATTGGTACTTTTTATACTGTATTAGTTTTTTAAGTCCCTGGGCCATGCACAGTGGCTCATGCCTGTAATCCCAGCTCTTTGGGAGGTGGAGGCGAGAAGATTGCCTGAGCTCAGGGGTTCAGGAACCAGCCTGGACAACTCTCTATAATAAGTCAAAAAATTAGCCAGGCATGGTGACATGTGCCTCCAGTTCCAGCTACTTGGGAGGCTGAGGCAGAAGGATTACCTGAGCCCAGCAGGTCGAGGCTGCAAAGGCCATGAGCATGCTACCACATTCCAACCTGGATGACAGAGTGAGACTCAGGTTCAAAAAAAAAAAAAGTGGAATTGTAAGACATTACGAAAATACTAGCGTTTGAATTGCCTATATATTTACCTTCCTTGACAAGTTGCTGTCTGATGTGCTTTCATTGCACCCTACAGCTTCCTTGAGCATTTTTCAAAGGGTAGGTCTCGTGGTAAGGCACTCCCTCTGAGAATTTCTAAAATCCTCCCTCACATTTGAAGGTCAGTGTGCTGGACAGTATGCTCTTGGTTGTCAGGTGGTTTTTTTTTTTTTTTTTTTCCTTTTAGCACTCTGAGTCTGCAGCCCACCGTCTCTGGCCTCCAAAGTTTCTGATTAGAAATCTACTGAGGCTGGGCTCGGTGGCTCAACCTGTAATCCCGTGCCTTAGGCTGAGGTGAGTGGATTGCCTGAACCCGCGGGTTCGAGACCCGCCTGGGCAACTTGGCGAGACCTCATCTCTACAATAAATCAAAAATGAGCCGGGCATGGTAGCGCGCGCCTGTTGTTCCAGCTACTTGGAAGGCTGAGGCGGAAGGATTGCCGGAGCCCAGCAGGTTGAGGCTACAGTAGCCAGGAGCAGCCACTGCACTCCAGTCTGGGTGACAGAGTGAGACTCCAACTCAGAAAAAAAAAAAAAAGAAAGAAATCTACTGAGGCCAGGCTCGGTGGCTCAGCCTGTAATCTCAGCACTTTGGGAGGCCGAGGTGAGTGAATTGCCTGAGCCCGCGGGTTCAAGATCCCCCTGGACAACTTGGCGAGACTTCATCTCTACAATAAATCAAAAAATAGCCGGATGTGGTAGCGCACACCTGTAGTTCCAGCTACTTGGAAGGCTGAGGCAGAAGGATTGCCGGAACCCAGCAGGTCAAGGCTGCAGTGGCTGGGAGCGGCCACTGAACTCCAGTCTGGGTGACAGAGTGAGACTCCAACTCAAAAAATAAAAAAATTAAAAAGAAATAAATCTACTGACTGAGGGTCCCTCAGTGTGACAAGTTGCTTCTCTCTTGCTTTTAAGATTCTCCTTGTATTTGGCTTTAGACTCCTTGACTGTGTGTCTCAGTGTGGGTCTCTGAGTTCATTCTACTTGGAGTTGATTGAACGTCTTAATGTTTATATTTGTGCCTTTCATTGCATTTCTTCAGATATTCTCTCTGCCCCTTTCTCTTCTCCCTACGGGACTCCCACGTTGGGTAGGTTAGTTTGTCTAGTCGGTCTTTTTTTCTTTCTGTTTCTCAGACTCACTTATTCCCTGTGTCCAGTCTTCAAGTTCACTGAGTCTTTATTCTTCCTGCTCGATTCTGCCTTTGAATCCCTCTAGTGGACTTTTTATTTCAGTTATTGTACTTTTTGGCCCTAGAGTTTCCCTTTGGCTTCTTCCTTGATTTTCTCTGTTGATTTTTCTGTTTTGTTCCCACAGAGTTTTCTTGAATTTCTCCATGTCTTCCTTAGTTCTTTGAGTACCTTTAAGACGGTGTTTGAAGGTCTTTCTCTAAGAAATCTGCCATCGGGTATTTTTTCACGGACAGTGTCTGTTGGGTTTTTTTTTTTTTCCTTTTAATGGGACTTACTTCCTTGTTTTGTGTGTGTGTGTTGTGCTATTTTTGTCAAAAATTGGGCATTTAATATCATAGTGTCTCTCCCAGATCCTCAGGGTTTGCTGTTGTGTTGTTTTGATTGTTGGTGGCTGTCTCTGTGCCTGAAAACAGCCTGGGGTATGAACTTCACAGTGTTTTCTGAGCCTGCACCTTTCCCAGGGCGTGTGCAGTTACATTCTAATTTCCTGTACATCCACCTGTTTTTGAATGTCCTGGTCCTTGAACGTCTGACTCCCAAAAGGGATAAAAGAGAATAATGAAAGGAGAGGAGCCCTGCTTGTTAGTAGCTGCCTTGGAGCAACTTTGGCAGGGAGTGGGGGCAGGCAGCAGCCGTGGCCACTGCCTGTCATTTACTCCTCTGTGATCATAGCCCAGGCACCTGTGTTGGGAGGACAGGATCTTTTTCTCCTCCCTGGGTCTGGCCGGCTGTGTGAGCTGCTCAGGATGGTGAGCACAGCTGCCTGCCACCGGTGGGGATGGGTAGCTGCTGCCATGCTGTGCGGTCAAGCTGGCTGGAGGTAACGACCGCTGACCATCCAGATTTCCCTTGCAAGTTAAGAACCTGACTAGGGCCAGGCTCGGTGACTCGGTCTGTAATCCCAGCACTTTGGGAGGCCAAGGTGAGTGGATTGCCTGAGCCCGCGGGTTCGAGACCAGCCCAGGCAACTTGGCGAGACCTCGTCTCTACAATAAAATAAAAATAGCCGGGCGTGGTAGCGCGCGTCTGTAATTCCAGCTACTCGGAAGGCTGAGGCGGAAGGATCGCTGGAGCCCAGCAGGTCGCTGCTGGGGGGCCGTGAGCGTGCATGCCACTGTACTCCAGCCTGGACAAAGGAGTGAATCTCCAACTCAAAAATAAAAAAAGAACCTGACCAGATGCCAGAGCTCCACAGTACTTGCCTAAGACTGATTCTGCCAATGCAATTGTTGTCTAGGTGGGGAGGCCGGTTCCTGGTGCTTCCTCCTCCATCTTCCCAGAATCTTCTCCCGTCCTTTCCTTTTTGGCCAATGAAGATCAGTCTAGAAGGTCCACCTGGGTCCTCGGGGCCAGCTCACGGCCTCCAGGTGGGAACTTTTTCTCCCTGGGCTTCTTGGCCTCTGACCCTGATGCTGTTGGCACCGTGTCTGCACTGTGGGTGTCTGCCCAGGTGTGGGTGTGGGAGATGAGAGGCAGCTGTGCCCAGGGTGGGCCCTTGTTGGAAAGACAGCATTGCCAGTGCTATGTCCCGCTCTGTCCTGTGTGCGCCAGTGTCTGCACATCACCGAACAATGAGAGAGGACTACAGTGACAAGATAAAAGCCAGCCACTGGAGCCGTAGTCCACTGCGGCCGCCCAGAGAGCGCTTTGATCTCGGAGACACCCGGAAGTCAGGTGAGCCCAGGCCAGTGCCCGCTCAGAGGCCAGCACAGTGCGGGTCTTTTCGGGGGATTTAGCGTCCTTTTTTGTTGTTGCTGAGTTGGAGTCTTACTCTGTTGCCCAGACTGGAGTGCAGTGGCACACTCCCGGCTACCACAGCCTCAACCTGCTGGGCTCAGGCGATCCCTCTGCCTCAGCCTTTCGAGTAGCTGGACCTACAGGCACACGCTACCATGCCCGGCTAGTTTATTTATTTATTTTAGAGACAAGGTCTCACCATGTTGCCTGGGCTGGTCTTGAACCTGCAGGCTCAGGCAATCCTCTCACCTCGGCCTCTGAAAGTGCTGGGATTACAGGCCACCGCACCCAGCCTAGCATACATTTAAAAATTAATTTCAGGAAAGCCCAGCTAAGTAATTTTGTCTTCATAATAAAATGACATGCGGGGCCAGGCTCGGTGGCTCAGCCTGTAATTCCAGCACTTTGGGAGACCAAGGCAAGTGGATTGCCTGTGCCCGCGGGTTCAAGACCATCCCAGGCAACTTGGCGAGACCTCGTCTCTACAATAAGTCAAAAATTAGCCGGGTGCAGTAGTGCACGCCTATAGTTCCAGCTACCTGGAAGACTGAGACAGAAAGATCGCCAGAGCCCAGCAGGTGGATGCTGTGATGGCTTGAATGTGCTACTGCACTCTAACCTGGGTGACGGAGTGAGACTCCAACTCCCAAAAAAATGTGGGCTGAAGCACTGTCCATGAGGAACAGAGTTGTTAACACCTGTGTTTATCAGGTGAGAGATATATGACTGGTCCTGTTAGGAGTCACTCTTCCAGTCACATGAATGTGGATGAATTCTTTTTTATACAAAATGTTTACCATTGTGTGAAGGGCACCATCTGATTGTGGGGTGGTGGTATCTTAACATCTCCCCATATTTACCTTTCATGCTTTGTTTCATAAGTTAAAGAAGAGAAGATGGAAGAACGCGACCTGCTGTCCGATTTACAGGACATCAGTGACAGTGAGAGGAAAACCAGCTCAGCTGAGTCCTCATCAGGTACCCAGGCTTGCCCGGTGAGGCCCTGACCTTGCTGCCCAGGGAAGGCCAGACCTTGCCTCCTGATGCCGCTGTCTTCCCACAGCAGAATCAGGGTCGGGCTCTGAGGAGGAAGAGGAGGAAGAGGAGGAGGAGGAGGGCAGCACCAGTGAAGAGTCGGAGGAGGAGGAGGAAGAGGAGGAGGAGGAAGAGGAGGAGGAAGAGACCGGGAGCAACTCCGAGGAGGCATCTGAACAGTCTGCGGGTGAGGAGACCATGGGGCCCAATGATTCCAGTGTGATGGTGGAAGCATTCTGTGTCTACTGTGGAGTCGCCAGAAACTGGAGTAACACTGTGAAGTCTCACTTAAGCTTTCCCAGCAGAAGAGCCGTACCGTTGGGGACTACGGGAGACCCCAGAGCTCTGTGTTGTTTTCTTTATAGAGACAAGGTTTCACCATGTTACCCAGGCTAGTCTCAAACTCCTGGGCTCGTGCAGTCCTTCCATCTTGGCCCCCCAGTGTGTTGGGACTACAGGTGTGAGCGCTGCCTCTGGCCCCAGATTTTCTTAGAAGGTGCCATGCTTTCCCCAAGTGGGGCCAGGCTTGCCTTCTGCTTGTGATGGAGCCTGGTGGTTCCTAGAGCACCACCCAGCCCAGTGCTGATCTGAGCAGACGCCTGTTTCCTTTTGCAGAGGAAGTGAGTGAAGAAGAAATGAGTGAAGACGAAGAGCGAGAGGATGAAAACCGCCTCCTGGCTGGTAAGAGGCTCCCCCGAGCAGCGCGCCCTCCTCGCCTTCCTGTGGTGCTGCCTGTGCCCGTGCGGCAGGCCAGACCGCCAGGCACGTGACGCCTGGAAAACTGCCGTGAGCTCTTGTTCTGGCCGAGGCTGAGGCCGGCGAGCCAGGAGGCACGTGCCTTCCCGAGAAGTCCGCCACTGGCTGTTCACAGCACCTGCTGGCTGGCGTTCCGGAGCGCAGGGTGGCATTAGCTGGAGGGTGGCCTTCTGAGCACCCCACCGCTGCTCAGACACTGGGGGAGCTGGGAAGTCCCAGCCCGGGTCTAGCCCTCAGAACAGGAGGGTAAATGACAGGGCCTCTGGAGTCTTGGGGCACAGGTCCCAAGAGAGGGGACTTGGGGTGGCCTCTGGGAGGTGGCAAAACCATGGTAATGTGAACTTCAGGCATGCTCGCCTGCTCCGCTGCCCCAGCATCTGGGTCTGTGACTCTCTCAGCCAAGCCCGCCAAGCCTTTCGAGCTCAACACCCCTGTCACCGCACCTTGTGAGGAGGTGTCCCAGCAAGACACGGCCTCTCCGCAAGCTCACAGCCCTGGAGCCGGAGACCTGAGACCCTTGCCCAGCCCGGGTTCCTTCCTGAGGTTCAGCTTCTCTAGTTCCAGAGTCACGATTTGACCGAGATTCCGGTGAAAGTGAAGAAGGGGAAGAAGAAGTGGGTGAGGGGACCCCGCAGAGCAGCGCCCTGACCGAGGGGGACTACGTGCCTGACTCCCCAGCCTTGTCGCCCATCGAGCTCAAGCAGGAGCTGCCCAAGTACTTGCCGGCCCTGCAGGTCAGGCCCCGCCCCCTGGCTCAGCATTGGTGCTTGCCACCTGAGGGGGTTGCTGGGGGGCTCCCCTGGGCAGCAGAGACTGGCGTGGCCTCCTGCGATTCCCTGGCCATGCTCCTTGCACATGACAGCACTGAGCAGGCAGGGGGCACCCCCAGGACCCCTTGCAGTGAGGACGGCAGATGGCCAGGGCCACCCTGTCTTCCCTAGACCTGTCCTTCTCTGCAGGGCCGTGTCCCTCCACTCGGCCCCTCCATGGGTGGGTCAGTGGACATCAAGGCCTTCTCATCACCAGCCACTGTGCAGGGGGTCAGAGGGAAGCCGTGGGAGTCAGTGCAGACACACGTGGCTGCAGACTTCCAGTTCAAGAAAGCGTCAGTATGCGAAGGGCACCCCTGGGAGGGCGCAGGGTCCTCTCTGGCCCACATGGCAGCTTTGTCCCCTGCCCACACTCGGCACTTCGGAGCAACACAGGTCTGCTCGGGGGCCACCCAGGGATGATGATGGCCCTGGCCCCAGGGTACCCAGGGAAGGCGGCACAAGCGCAGGGTTGTCCTGTTGTGTGCAGTGGGCGGTACCTGTCCTCAGTGTCATCTTAGTGCCATGAGCAGGCACGTGCTGAGGTTCACAGAGATACTTGAGACAGGCTTTTGTTGTATCTTGTGATAAGGTGGCATGTGGTCATGACGGAATCAGAACAGAGCTGCCCCTGACCCTCCTGCGCACACTCCGTGCCCACCCGCCACTGAACTCAGCAGGTGGTGCTGGGTTCCTCCCCTGTGGGGATTTGCTATGGGCCTGGCCAGTGTCCCTCCTGCAGACATGTCTGCTGGTGCTTCCTCCCAGGGCTGCCGGAGTGTGGAGGAGTTCCAGTGCCTGAACAGGATCGAGGAAGGCACCTATGGGGTGGTGTACAGAGCAAAGGACAAGAAGACAGGTGGGTGTCGGGCTGGGGCGGACCCTTGAGAGGAAGAGAGGTGGCCAGGGCCCTGTGGCCCAGAGAGCCTCTGGCCTCACCTGTGCAGCTGTTTGGAGGCTGAATGCCTCGGCATCCGTAGAACCCAGAGAGAGCCTACCCCTGGGCAGTGGTGCTCCACATACTAGGTTCCACAGGGGCCGTGGCCAGGGCAGCTGACGGGAGCTCTGGTCAGTGGGTGGCCCCCCTGTGTGCCCCATGCTGCCTGTGCATCAGTCCCGAGAGGCCAGATCTGGAGACATCTGAGCAGCTCTGTACCCTGGTGGTGGGTGCGTGTTTCTGGCGTGTGGGCCTGTGAACTTGGTGGTCACATGGAAGGGAGGAACAGGGGCATGCGCACACGTCAGGGCTGCAGCCAGCCCTCTTGGCACGCAGGCCCCTGTGCCGTCCCAAAGCTCTGAACAGAGGCCGGGTCCCCATGAGATGCAGATAGTTCACGTGGGGCCTGTTGCTCCTGCCTCCTGACAGATGAGATTGTGGCTCTGAAGCGGCTGAAGATGGAGAAGGAGAAGGAGGGCTTCCCCATCACGTCGCTGCGCGAGATCAACACCATTCTCAAGGCCCAGCACCCCAACATTGTCACCGTCAGGGTGAGCCCGCCCGCCCATCCACATGCCGGCGGCCCAGAAAGCTCCTCGGTGCAGGACGTGCATTCCTGGGGATGCAGAAGCAAGCGAGGCCTCCCGGAGTGTCCCTGTGGCCTTCCAGTCCCGGGCCCCACTCCGGGGCAGGGCTTCCCGGGAGAGCCCAGCTGCGGGGCAGGCTGGGGCGGGCCTGGGGACGAGCCCGGCAGCTGTGGCCGTCCCTGCAGGAGATCGTGGTGGGCAGCAACATGGACAAGATCTACATCGTGATGAACTACGTGGAGCACGACCTCAAAAGCCTCATGGAGACCATGAAGCAGCCCTTCCTGCCAGGTGAGGGCTGGCCCAGGGCCTGTGGGCGTCGCTGGGGCTGCGGCTGCGGGGTGAGCGTGCATGTGAGCCGTGTCCCCCTTAGGTGAGGTGAAGACCCTGATGATCCAGCTGCTGCGAGGGGTGAAGCACCTGCATGACAACTGGATCCTGCACCGAGACCTCAAGACCTCCAACCTGCTGCTTAGCCACGCCGGCATCCTCAAGGCAGGCGCCTTGGCCCGCCCTGCCCATGGCCCTCTGGCCCGTGCACACCTCCGGCCCCCAGCTGCTGGCCCTCGGGCTCCACTACAGTCCCAGCTCCCGGCTCAGGCCCCTCAGGCCCCGCCCATGACCCACAGCCCCTGCCTGCCCCGGCCCTCGGCCCCAGTCCACAGCCCCTGGCTCGTCCTCTTCCGGCAGGTGGGCGACTTTGGGCTCGCGCGGGAGTACGGATCTCCTCTGAAGGCCTACACCCCGGTCGTGGTGACCCTGTGGTACCGGGCCCCGGAGCTCCTCTTGGGTGCCAAGGTAGGTCCAGGAGCCTGAGAGCCTCACCACCCCAGGCAGCCTTCTGCAGACACGTGACCCTGTTCTCCTGAGCCACATCTCTTGGCCTCCTAGGAGTACTCCACGGCTGTGGACATGTGGTCGGTGGGTTGCATCTTCGGGGAGCTGCTGACCCAGAAGCCCCTATTCCCCGGGAAGTCGGAGATTGACCAGATCAACAAAGTGTTTAAGGTGGGTCTGGGGCCTGACTGTGGGTTCCTCTGTGGGTGGGGCTTCCTCCTGCAGTTGCCTGCAGGCCTGGGAGGAATGGGGTGGGGGCCACGGTGTGGCCTCTTGGTGGCTTGCGTTCTAAGCGTTGTGGACCCTTCTCTGCAGGGCTGGCTTTTAGACTTTCCTGTCCTTTAGGACCTGGGGACCCCCAGTGAGAAGATCTGGCCTGGCTACAATGACCTGCCAGCAGTCAAGAAGATGGCCTTCAGCGAGTATCCCTACAACAATCTGCGCAAGCGCTTTGGGGCCCTGCTTTCAGACCAGGGGTTCGACCTCATGAACAAGTGAGCCCACGGCACGGGGCCAGGTGGCTGTAGCCCCAGCCGCCCCTCCCAGACCACTCCAGCCTGGGCACCCCAGCCCCGCCACGCCCCCAGCGCCCCTCAGCTCTGGTGCCACGGCCTGTTTCCCCAGGTTCCTGACCTACTTCCCCGGGAGGAGGATCAGCGCTGAGGACGGCCTAAAGCACGAGTATTTCCGCGAGACGCCCCTGCCCATCGATCCCGCCATGTTCCCCACGTGGCCTGCCAAGAGCGAGCAGCAGAGGGTGAAGCGCGGAACCAGCCCGCGGCCCCCCGAGGGCGGCCTGGGCTACAGCCAGCTGGTGAGGCCTGCGCGTGGGGATGCCCTGGGCGGGCCACCGGGCAGGGTCCTTATGGCGCCCGGCTCTCCTCAGGGTGACGATGACTTGAAGGAGACCGGCTTCCACCTCACGACCACCAACCAGGGGGCCTCGGCTGCAGGCCCTGGCTTCAGCCTGAAGTTCTGAAGATCACAGTGGCCGCAGGCCAGCCCACGCCCCGGGGGGATTCGCCCAACTGCAGACTGCTGTGGCTGCTGGAGCTGTCTTGAGCCTCTCAGCTCCTCGTCGTTGTTCTGTTTTGTTTTTTGTTATTTTGGTTTGTAAATTTGTTGAATGAAATCACATGTCCTTGTTGTGGAAGAACAGGCTGAAACCAGACACGCCCCACGTGTCCAGCAAGGAGAGAGCATGTCTGGTGCGCCCCGCGCACGTGTGCGTGGGCAGGCCGAGATTTGGGAAGGAGCTAGGGGGTCTTTAATTTTCAGACTGGAGACCCGGTTCTGCGCTGGACAGGCGATGCCTTCCTGCTGTCACCCGGATGTCCAGACCAGCTCTGTCCCCACTGACAGGCCCAGACCTGGAAACAGCAGCCTCAGGTTCAGTGGGCTATTTTTATATATGAGGTTGTTTCAAGTTTTCAAATGGAATAAAATATTCTTGGAGGAAAGCTCTGGTATGTCCTTTCAGAGGCTACGCAGGGACACCTAGAGAGCATCGGGTCACTCATTTCCTGACCCCACGTGGGGGGTTCTTGGTCTGCGGGACGCCTGCCCGAGACAGCAGAAGAGGGTCTCCTCTGGCCAGGCTGAGGCCCCCTCCTTCCTGGTCCAGCCTAGCTCTCTCCTTCAGGAAGCCCTCCTTGCTGTCATCTTCCAGCAAATCCCAGATGGAGCCTCCGGGCTCCCCTTGCGTCGCCCCAGCACCTGGGCCTCACCGCGTCCGCTCTATCAGCGGCCGCCTTGGCAGAGCCTCCTCACGCCAGCAACCCCGTGGAGGCATGGGTGTCCTGCCGCAGGCCCCCAGACAGTCCGACGGGCCGGGCCCGCCTCTGCCCGCTGTCCCCGGCTGCCCGGCGCCCCCAAGAAAGGGCGCAGAGGCGTCAGAGAGAAAGCGCTTTATCGGGCCGGGCTCAGCCCCGCACACGCACGCGCCAGGAGAAGGTGGTGAGCACGCGCTGGTGGCGGCGCACCACACACGTGTAGGTGCCCTCGTTCACGGCGTTGGCGACGATGCTCAGGCGCGCCTCGCCCAAGGCCAGGTAGCCGGGGTAGGAGAACTCCAGGGGCTCTCGGTCCTTGTACCAGCTGCGGGCACGCGGCGTCACGTGGCGCAGCC